>NC_133409.1:103255303-103558333 GCF_049350105.2 Macaca mulatta
GAACATCTAGATGCAGGGAATAACTATATTTCCTTTCTCTATTTTTGTCTTCAGTCTTTTGCTGAAATGTGTGATCGAGCTGCTTCTGAAAACCATTTTAAATTGGCATAGATGGATCTTCCTTGGCTAAATTTAGCAGGACAGTCAAAATTTTAGTAGTCTGTCTCACCCACTCTAAGCTAATTTCCCACTAAGCATTTATGCCTGCTAACTGGCTGTTGTTTGTATGGAAATGTATAGTTTTGCTTTCCAAGAGAAGAGTTGGCAGTGGGGTATAGTAAGCCCCAAAACATTTCCTATGCCAGGATTAGACATTGTTTTCATCTTCTAGGGGGAAGTAAACCAGGCATGTACAGACAAGTCCTCTACAAAAGCCCTCTGTAGAACAAATTCACTTTCAGTATTGCTATTTCAGATAAATTGCATCTCCAAATGCTTTGTATGAAAATTTCCAGTTAGTAAATTTGGTTAAAAAATATTACATTTGGATGCTGGACTCAAGAATGTCATCCTGGTGACATCTGATACAATAAAAATAGTCCATGTGGATAACTAATTTAAGAAAGAAAAACCTATCGTGCTTTGGTGCTAATTTCAAATAGTCTGTTTCTGTGCTCAACAAGCCAGGTTCTATCACCACTCGCAACAGGAATTTGAAATTGACTTGGATAGTAAATCTATTATGGCTATTAATGATCTCATTGGAGTCCAAACAGTGCACTGATTTTTTTCCCCATTATCCAGATTATTAAATGAAAAGGGAGCCACCCCCTCCCCAGCTCCCTGGCATAACCCCTGCCTGGTCTGGCTCTAGCTCCTACTCAGGGCTCACCTTTCCAAGCTGTGTCTGCCACTCTTGCTGCTGCAGGCCCCCAGCTGAAGCTTCTTGACTAGTCACATCCATCTTTGTGTGAGCCTGGGTTGGGACTTTTTCTCCTTTTCCTGGGAAAGTTCCTTTGGTTGGTTTCTGGGTTGCTCCCTCATAGTCCCTATTTCTGACCTGATTCCCTTTCATTTATGTGGAATTGTATCCTCTCTGGTAGGAGTATTTGATTAATTTCTTCCATTCCTCTCCCCAGACCATAATCTCTTTAAGAGCAAAAAATATTATTGTATCCACAGCACTTAGTCCCTTGTCTAGCAGCTACAAAAGGGAAACATCCTAAGTATTTGTTGATTGAATGACTGAATAAATGAATGTTAGGGGAACTTCCCCCAAATCAAGTGTCAATAAAATGCAGACAAGATGTTGTGTCTCTGAGTGATCTGAGATAATGGAAAAACAGAAGAGGCTAAAACCTAGAAGATAAACTTCTCTAGTCTCACAATTTTACTTGAGGGCTCACCCTGTTACTGAGTACCGAGGTGCCTTGGGACATGTTTATATCATTAGTGTCAGATTTATATCAGTAATATATTGTGAAAACCCCGGTCTACTAAAAAGAAAAAAAAAAAGAAAAGACTTTTTTCCACAGGAACTGCTCCAGTAATGGAAGTGATTTTCTCCAGCAGGGCTTGATAAACTTAACTACAACCCCATCAGAGAACTGAAAGGGGCCCCCAGGAGAAAGGCACAACCAAATGGAAGTAACTTCAGAGCAGCAGTGCCTGTGAGATTTGGATTCCAGGGTCACATTGCGGGAGTGTTCAGGGTGCCTGTGCCGATATATGAGAATCCAGGTAGCATCCTTTCCCACCCCCTGTTCCTTCACTCTCCTCTGGCATTGTAATGACTGGGGTCAGGTCTAAGCAGATATCTTTTATCTCAAACTTCTGCATATGAAAGCGGCAGCATTAGTTGAGTTCGCATGCAGAGGACAGGTCATGTGTGCAACAGGAAGGAAATCTTAATATCAAAACACATGTAATTCTTTTTGGTAGCTGTGATTTTTGTTTGTTTGATTTTTGGGTTTTGTTTTAATGAGATATGGTCCTGATCGGTTGGGGGCTTGGGTGCAGCAGTACAAACATAGTTCACTGCAGCCTGAAACTCCAAGCTTTAAGTGATCCATATTCCTTGACCTCCCAAGTAGCAGGACTACAGGCACGTGACACCACACCTGGCTAATTTTAAAACTTTTTTTTGGAGAGACCCTGCTATGTTGCTCATGCTGGTCTTGAACTCCTGGCCTCAAACAATCCTCCTGCCTCGGCTTCCCAAAGCACTGAAACTACAGGCATGAGCCATGGCACTCAGCCAGTAGTTGCTTTTTTAAAGGTGTAATCTTGGGAGTGCTGTCATCAGACTTACCTATGTGCTTTCAAAACTTCAATTTGTGCCTGCTCAGCCCCAACTGAATCAGAGTATTCTGTTGGTTGGGGGCATGGGAGGTGAGTGCGGAGTTGTATTAGTTTGCTAGGGCTGCCATAACAAACTACCAAGAATTGGGTGGTTTAAACAACAGAAATTCATTTGCCCAGAGTTCTAGAGGCTAGGAGTCCAAGAATAGCTGGCAGCAGGTCGAGTTCCTCCGGAGACCTCTCTCCTGAGTTTGTGCATAGCCACCTTCCTGCTGCTTCTTTACATGGTCCCTCTCTGTGCCTGTGCACCTGTGATGTTTCCCTATGTGTTCTAATTCCCTTTTCTTATAAGGACACCAGTCAGATTGAATGAGGACCCAACCAAATGACCTTATTTTCACTTTTAGTGAACTCTTTACAGGGCCTATCTGTAAATACTGACACATTCTGAGGTACTGGAAGTTAGAGTTTCAAACATATAAATTTTGGTGGACGCAACTCAGTCCATAACAGGAATGTTAACTTAAAAACACTTCAGATGATTATAAAAGCACAAATCTGAAAAGCAGTGGTTATTCTTCACCCCTGCCTTGTGGAAAAGTATAGGGCTTTTGCTAGTCATTGGCAGAACCAGGAAGCTCCCGGCTCTTGCTGCTCCAAACTCATTAGGCACATCTGTGTGTCATAACCATCAAGGTCGGGGAATGCTATGTACTTTTTAACCTAATGTGATGACTCTTTCCTCCTACACTTAACTATCTCATTAGCAACTCTCAGGCTATGAAAACAACTTGGCTCTGGGGCTAAATAGTATTTACACTCATAATTTTTATTTTGCCAGGCTCAACAGACTTTTTGTTATGAATTAACAATCCCTAATAGAGACATTGACCTCCATCCATTTAATAAACCAATAAGTGTTGCACTTCCATGTACAAAGAATGCAAATAACCTGTGACCAGCACAGCCTAGATGCCAGTGTGCTGAGTGGCCATGCCCACGGGGTTCAATGTGTGCTATAGACTGAATGTGTCCCCCTCAAAACGTCATATGTCGAAACAATTGCCAATGTGAGTGTATTAAAAGGTGGGGACTTAAGGAAGTGATCAGGTTATCAGGGCTCCACACTCATGGATGGGATCAGTGCCTTATTAAAAAGGCATCACACAGCATTATCCTTTCGTGCTCAGCCTTCCACCATGTGAGGACGCAGCAATAAGGCACCATCTCGGAAGCAGAGAGGGAGCTTTCACTGGACACCAAATCAGCCAGAACCTTGATCTTAGACTTCCCAGATTCCAGAACCGTGAGAAACAAATTTCTATTGTTTATAAGTTAACCAGAGTGTGGTATTTTGTTCTAGCAGTAGGAGTAGACTAAGATTGTACCAGTTAAATTTTGCAATTATGGGTAATTTGTCTGTGCCTGTGTGAGAGAATTGATCATAGTATATCATAGTTAATTGTTCATATATTTGTCTTTTTTGCCTACTGGTAAGTTTCTTGAGAGCAGGGGCGGGAACTATATTCAGTTTCATTTCTCTAAAATATTGCCTGGCATAAATATTTATTGGATAAATGAATGATCAGTGTATTTGAGAAATACTTTCAGGTTTGAGATTTGTCTTCGCCCATCATCTTTGCTAATCTCACTAAATTATACATGTGTGTTATTTTAAATCTCTGCCTATGAAGGTGAAAGAAGAAAATCTCAGTTTTTGCACAATCTCAGAAACAACTAAATGTAAACAAACATGAATAAAATTCCAATCTATTTCTTTAATAGAAAAGCCTAATAGCAAACCAATATGATTTAAACAAGGGAATTATCTCATTATGGAAAACACATTATGCCTGTATCAACCATTTGCCTTGTTATTGTGACACAAACAAAAATAAAGTGGTCCTGGAATGAAATGAATTGAGTCTTTGAGGGACAGGGTGCAAAACTGTCCCCTGCCGCCTTCCAGCAGAATGATTTGTCAATACAGAGAGGGCCACTTCTGGAAAAGGGTCTCCTTTCTTTGAAAAGAGCACCTGAAACAAGTGTTACAACTCCAATGTGGTTACTGAGACCTCCCAGGGCACATGCTTATTCCTTCACTGTGCTGCCACAAATAGGCAGGTCTTCACTGGGGACTAGGAGTCTATATTTAACAGTAAGAGTTCATTGTATTCATTATAACATCATGGAAATGACATTTGGGACATTTTATCTGCATAAAGTAGAATCTTTAAAAACTTCTATTTTGGAAACCATTTCATATCTTCTCATAACGATGCCTTCTGTTAAAATATTTCTAGTATAGGACTAAAGTATGAAGCATTTACGGAAGAAATGAAAATATTCCGGACAGCAAGCAGGCAAGGCAGTGGCAATGGCTCAAAATAACTAAGTTATAAAAGAAGTATCTAAATAGTGTGACATCTCACTCATCAGAACTCCCTTAATAAAGAATTTTTGAGAATTCTAATAGAATTGAAACTGAAAATAACTTATGTACTTCTGTAGAAGAACAAAACTTTCCCTTCTTAAGAGATAGCATAAATATGATATTTATTCAGGAAGACTAAATAAAAACCCATTTAATAAATACCTATTTGAAAGCCATTTTCAAGTACTTTGGCCCCACAAACCTACGTATACTAGACATATTATAGTATAACATTATCTTTATTCCTTTAACTTCTCTTCTTCATTATCAGTGGTGAGAAGGTTTTGTTTTTGTTTTGCAAAATAATACATCAGTCCTGAAAGATGATGAATATTGGCCAGATAATAATCTGTTTAGTCTTATAAATGCTCCACAAATGCTCCCACAATGGATCCAGGAATAACTTTCCATAGTTTTGACAACAAGCAATAGCTGAAAGTAGCTAAGATGCTATGGGAGGACTGAGAGGAAAATAGATTTTGGGGTACTCATTCCTAGATAACTCTGAATGACCTGACAGGGACCCAGAGGATACAAGACAAGGGATGTTGTGACTTTCCTTTGGAGTCAAAATGTTTGGAATTGGCTGTTCATAAATGTGTGTTCTTTCTGACCATGGTCTTATTGGCATGTCCTTCCAGCTAAGTGGGTCCTTTTGGCAAGGTTACATTTAACCCATTGTTAAAGGTGTCCTTTGCTGCATAATTCTTGTCAAGCACTCATAAGCAACAAAAATGCATGCTTTAAACATATTTTAGAAATCACCTTTTAATTATTACTGGTCTTCCTTTCTGTTAGCTTTGCTCATCTCTGATCTCTGAATGCTCTGATATTTCCAAACAGGCAGATCCTTCAATGTTCTCTCATTTTCCTTGTCTGCCTACCTGCTCTGGCTCTGCTGTTAGACTGAGGTCAAGTTACTTCACAGTAGTGGACCTTGTTTTACGTGCTTATAATCTCCAAACAGTAGAGTATATAACAGGAACATAGAAGTGGTCAATAACGTGTGTTGGTTATTTGAATTTTTAAAAATCGGAAAGCATAAATCAAACAAGATTCTTCTGATTTCAACCCAGTCTTTTCTCTGCTTTTCTTAAATCCCTCCTTGAAAATTTTAAGAAAAAGATGTAGGTATTAAAGTCACAAGTTTAAAAAAATAGAAGAAAACCCCTCTCCCTTTCTGCCAGAAGCAAGAGTAATACAAACATGAATGCACTGAATCCTCTTCACCCACATCGTGCCATAGAGGCTGTTTTATAAGTCAGTTATGAGCTACGCTCTGTTGTTTGAGTGATAAAATATGTGACATGTTTCATGTCAGATACAACTATGAGAGCAATCTTTCACCCACTGTGTCTTCTTGCTACACATTAGCATCTCCTACAACCACCGACTGAGAAACTTCAGCGTTCTCACCCGCTGCCTCTTCTCCACCCATTGTATGCAGTACAGCAAGAGGAAATGGTAGCTCTCATCTTAGAGAAGAAATGGAAAACTTTTTCTTTCTCTTCCCTTCCTCGTACTTGGTGTTCCCAAAGGGTTAGCCCACCACTGATCATCACATTTGCTAATGTGAAGCTACAGCAGTTCCTTTGTTACATGCTTTCATTGTCAGCCCCAAGTCCTAATGAATTGACTTGAGTATGTATACCATTGCTCTCCTGAGGAATATAATGGGCCTGCTTAAAAATAACCACCCTTTCCCATGCTGTGCTAGTTCATTTTCAGTAAACACTTTATATCAGAAAATGGCTTTTTGCTCTTGTAGTGATTTTGTGAGGAAAGATTTGGGAAACATTGCATATTGATTATTGCTGAGAAAAAAATACGAAAATTAACTGTTAGGTTTTTTTCTAAGTGTTGGATGAATGTTGAATTGAAAAATAATAATAGTAAGATTACTGGGCTATTTGTTGAGAAACCGGACCATCTCTTAATGCCAGTATCATTAGGGGTTCTTTGTTTGTTTGTTTGAGATAAGTTTCTTGATAGCTTTGTATCACAGAATCATAGAAACTTAGAAGTAACCTTATAAACCCTCTAATCCAGCCCCATCAATTTAGCTTGGGAAAAAGTTAACAAAAGAATAAATAATCATGATAGTATATTATATTTATTTTTTTGAGCTTAAAAATTAAATCTTAAATTTTAGAAAAGATTTTATTTACAAAACATTGCAGATAGTACAGAAAATTCCCACATACCCAAAGACAGTTTACCTTATTATTAATGTCTTAAGTTAATATGGCACATTTGTCACAATTACTAAACTGATATTGATATATTAGTATTTATGAAAGTCAATACTGTATTCAGGTTTTCTTAATTTTTTCCTAATATCTTTTTTCTGTTCCAGGTTCTCATCCAGAATACCACATTGCATTTATTTGTTATGACTCCTTAGGCTCCTCTTGGTTGTGCCAAGTTTTCAGACTTTCCTTGTTTTTAATGACCTTGACAGCACTGAGGAGTATTGGTCAAGAATTTTGTAGAGCGCTCCTCAGTTGGGATTTGTCTGATGTTCTTCTCATGGTTAAGTTGGGGTTATGGTTTTGGGGGAAGACACCAAGGTAAACCACTCACATCCTATTAAAGATACATATTATCAACATGATTAACACTGTTAATGTTGACCTTGACTATCTGGCCAGGGTAGTGTCTGCCAAGTTTTTCCACTATGGTCATGCTTTGTTTTTGTTTTTGTTTTTTGAGATGGAGTCTCACTCTGTCGCCCAGGCTGGAGTGCAGTGGCGCGATCTCAGCTCACTGCAAGCTCCGCCTCCCGGTTCACGCCATTCTCCTGCCTCAGCCTCCCGAGTAGCTGGGACTACAGGCACCCGCCACCACACCCGGCTAGTTTTTTGTATTTTTGGTAGAGACGGGGTTTCACCGTGTTAGCCAGGAGGGTCTCGATCTCCTGACCTCATGATCCACCTGCTTCGGCCTCCCAAAGTGCTGGGATTACAGGCGTGAGCTACCACGCCCAGCCCACACTTTTTTTTTAAACCATCTTACATATTGTACTCTTTGGAAGAAAGTCACTTTGTACATCCCTCTACATAGATTATTTGGAATTCTTCTGCATGGGAGATTTCTCTCTTCTCCCTCATTTATTTATTTATTCAAATATTTTATATACATATGGACTCATAGATAATTACTTTATACTTTGAGATGTGATATAATACTATATTTATTTTATTGGTTGAATTGTTCCAATTTTGACAATTGAGAGCTCCTTCAATTGTCTTATGTGCATTTTTAATATAATCTCATTGATTTTTTTTTTTTGGGGGGGGACGTTTCCTACATTCTGGTAATACAGATGTTCCAGGCTCATCTTAAACATTTCCTGCCCAAATCCTAGAATCAACCTTCTCTGCAACTATCTCTGGTTCATTTTATTGGAGAATGATATTGGAAACTAGTATCTGGATACCAGTTTTACTCAATGCTATTGGAATGTCATTGCTTGTATGCACTGTCAGCTGGCACAGCAAGGAAATACCTACATATGGGTATATACTAATCTGATTATATACACATATCTATGAATATTTCTATATGTTACCAACCATATAAATATTAAGCTAAACATGATTTCATATTGATGTCTCCAACTCTAATCTATTACCCCATGGATTGTTCTAGACTTCTCCCCTTGCTTATCTATGACCTTTCATTTCACCTGTGAGAAATCTGGCTTTTACCACCTGACATCTACTTAGGTAATTGTTATATTCCACATATACTGATTTTCGAATTACTAACTTATATCCCTGTGGGAAATAACTTTATCAACTGTAGAGCAGTGCTTAGGTATAGTTCCTTCTGCCTTTAGTCTTATAAGACAAAATCACATAAGTTAGTACCTTTTTCTTTTTCTTTGTTGATGAGGTTATTTCATAACTTTGTAATAAAATTAGATTTTTTGGGGGGGGTGTCACAGTCTATATTCCATACTGGGATCCTTCAACCCTTAAATGATTTCTTTTAAATTTGCATACAGTAAGGTTCACACTTTATACTCTAAAATTCTATGGGTTTTCTCAAATGCATTATGTCATGTATCCACCATTAAATATCATAAAGAATAGTTTTACTGTCCTAAAATATCCCATGTGCTTTAATTATTTCACTTTGTCCTAATCCACCCCTTCCTGAATCCCTGGAAACCAGTGATCTTTTTACCATCTGTATAGTTTTCCCCTTTTCAGAATGTCATATAAATGGAAAGATACAGACTGGTCTTTTCAGGCTGGCTTCTTTCTCTCAGTAATATACATTTAAGATTCATCCATGTCTTCACATGGTTTGATGGCTCATGCCTTTTTATTGCTGAGTAGTATTCCTTTATATGGATATACCACAGTTTGTTTATCTATTCATTTGTTGAAGAACATCTTGGCTGCTTCCCATTTGGGGTATTATAAATAAAGCTGCTGTAAACATGCTTATTTAGTCCAGTGTGGTTTAGGTGTCAGTTAGGGGTGTGGAGTGGGAGTTCTTCTCCATAAGATCTTCCAAGGACTCAGGTCAATAATTTACATATTGAAAATACGTGTATCTCTCAAGTTTTCCCCGGTGTTGACATACAACTAGCAGCTAGGGAGAGGACAGGAAATAGTGCCATGGATTTTGTGGGCAAGTTCTGGATGTGGTATACACTTCAATTACGCCTACATTCCTTTGGTTAGGAGTCAGTTGAATGACCGTGTTAACTGTGAAGGCAGTTGAACTCTATGCACAGGAAGAAAGGAAAATAAGTTTGGTAAAAACATAACATTGTCTCTGCCATGTCACCCCCATTTGGTCACCAAATATCTGTTATACTCTTCCTTCCTTACATAGAACACACTGACATCCTCCTCAAGCTACACAGTTCAAAGTCCTGCAGCCACGTCATTCAGCTCAAAGTCTAGAATCTCAGGCTGATGTGGAGGTCAAGATGTGGGACTTCGTGGTGACTTTTGAACTCTAAAGACACCATACAATGATGGAGCAAGGGGAGGAAAGTCACAGTAAACATTGTGAGAAGAATGAAAGACACAGCAGTCACTTGTGCAGAGCAGTGAGGGAATCCTGCAGGTCAAGCATTGTGAAGTTTCTCTGCCTTGGAAATGTGAGAAGTTTCTGATTGGCTCCTGTTTAGACTTGATTCTGCTCTCTGGTAGGAACTCTGTGGCCCCTAGATCCATTCTCTAGGAGGTTCTTTCTTTTTTCCCTCTCTTCCTTGGCCACATCTGCAATAGCATTTGGTATGCCCTTGTTGGAAGCTATAGAACTCCCTGAATGTGGAACATTGAAGGTTCAAGAATTATTTTTAAGTCACAATTAGAAATTTGCTAAGTCCATGCTCCTAGCTTATTTCGTCATATAATGATCTTAAAAACTAAGTAGGTGGCCAGGCACAGTGGCTCACGCTTGTAATCCCAGCACTTTGAGAGGCTGAGGCGGGTGGATCACGAGGTCAGGAGATCAAGAGCATCATGGCTAACACGGTGAAACCCCGTCTCTATTAAAAATACAAAAAAATTAGCCGGGCATGGTGGCAGGTGCCTGTAGTCCCAGCTACTCAGGAGGCTGAGGCAGGAGAATGGCGTGAACCAGGGAAGGGGAGCTTGCAGTGAGCTGAGATTGCGCCACTGCATTGCAGCCTGGGTGACAGAGCGAGACTCCATCTCAAAAAGAAAAAAGAAAAAACAAACAAACTAAGTAGGCTACTGATGCAATTTTCCAGTTATTCCACATGCCAGTAACCTGCCATAAATTCTTTATTGGATACGATTCTCACATTCATTTTATTTATTGGCTTCCTCTCTATCCTTCCCAGTGCTATTTCTCCCAACTAATGGTCGATATTTTGAGGCTATTAATCTTGAAAGAGAAGGCCACATTCTTAATTTCATTTTGTTGCAGAACTGGGTTTTAAAGATTTCTCTGACTCAACAGCTGTCTTAATCTCAAATCCTTAAATCTTAAATTAAGATGTAGAAGCAGTTGGTTTTCCAACCGTGACCAAATTTTTAGAAACTGGCCAATTCTCTATTAAGAACATCTTTTTCTTGCACTCCCATGCCACTTTCAGTCAAGGTAACCAACACACACTAATTCATTTTGTTTCCAAACAATTCATTCAGAATGGCCACTTCAGTAGGGACATGGTCTGTTTTCCAAGTTACTGCCATTTTCCGAATGTTTTGCCACAATATAACATTGATTACCACCTCCTGGCACCTGATATTAGTTTCTTTGCTAATGTCACATATTTTAGGTTTGTGTTACAGCAGCTCCCTGCATCAAAGGTATCGATTCCTATATTGGGCAGGATAATTATCATTGCTGTTGGTTTTCAACAAAAATCTCCAAATAAAAATGTCAATGAGTTAACCCATTAAAAGTATATTAATTGCTCCTGCCACATTACAATATGGTCTGCAGGGAGAATTGTTTCACATAGCTATTTAGAAAACCAAACTGACAGACGCCTCTCCATCTTTAGTCTGTGTCTCACAAGGTCATCTTGAGTATAAATATCCAGCAAACAGATGGGAGGAGAGACCTCATTGCTTCTGCGTATGTTCTACTGGCCAATAAACTATGTGGTTTTATTTCATTGCAAGGCAGAGAAAGAAGTGTGGTCTAGCTCCAAGAGGAAAAGGAAATAGGTTTGTTTTACAGGGAGCATTGATTTTGCCATAATGTCCCTGAATTTCTGTCATCTCATCAATAAACAGGGCCATTAATAACTTTCCTCATTGGGTGTTGTGTATGAATGCTTTAATTTATGTAAGCAATATTTGAGTTCTAGATGTGTTTTCTCATATTTGAGAAATGGTGATAATCATACCTATATTCTGCATTATCTCTCTCCCTTCCTTCTTCTTCCTCACCCCTACCTGTCTTTATGAAAAATAACCAGTTGTATTCTTCAAATTAGTGAAGTTAGAACTTAATGATCTTTTATTGTACATCATATGATCAGAGGAATGGTAGCTGATCATAACTCAGTATTTGAATTTGGTTTTGTCTCTCTCAATGTCTTTCTCCCATTCTTCAGCTATATTTTTTTCTCTTTCTGTAGCAATACTTATTCCAAAAAGCTGGTTAATTTCCATCAAACTAAGTGGGTTCCACATGTTCTTTGTAGCCTTCTGATATAAGTACGCTAAAGATGAAGAAGGCCTTCCTGGTCTTGTTGTTAGATCCTTGGATTTTGTCCTTATTAAAAATCATGGGCCCTGGAACATAGACTGTCTGTAATTGAATTTACCCAGACTTTTATTAATTTATAAGCCAAACACTGGAGATAATGATCATACCCAGATCATCACTCCAGATATGCCAGGCAGCTCCTGGTGATAGGCTGTGGGAAATTACTATCTTTTCACAGGATAGGTACCAACATATCAGGCTCTTTAAACTAATACATCATGATAATCAGTGCTTTTTAAAATACTGAATGCTGCATAATGAAGATACAGAAACACTGGAAATTCTCAGCAATGCTTCACCCTAATTGTCACACAACTGAAAGCCTGAGATCTCCCAACAGCTGGAAGTTGCTGCCATGGAAACAATGTTCCATTATCTAAGAGATTAAAAATTGAGACTATTAATGGACCTGACAGTAGCTTGCATGTTTCGTTAGTAAAAAATGCCATTATTCTAGGGCTCAGGGGAATTAGATTTTTGAGTGATGTGTCTTATTCTGTATTAAACTGGTCCAGGCATAATTTGGATGGCATAACAGAAGAAAGAAAACAACAGAGGAGGAATTAGTACATTCTGGCAAATCAATAATTTTTCTTCTTCTTGACATTCTTCTGCTGATTCATTGTTTAACTGGGAACAGGTGCAGGTTGGAGGATGGGCAGGAAATGAGAGAAGGGAATTTCAGATTCCATTCCTTTCCAGTACAGGCTCCTTCCGAATCCCAGGTCTCCCCTTTGTTTGGGGAGCTAGAGTATGCTAAATAGCACACAGCATAATGTAGTGCAGCAGAATTTGGAAAACTGAAGGCCTCAGCTCATTAATAGAATAGGTAATAAATGGAATTCAGTGTGTCTCAAGCAATATTTATTAAAAATGAGATGGAATCAAATAAAATGAAAAATACTGAAAGGTGTTCCATGTTGTTAGGACAAGTATTATTTTTAAAAAACTCTTTCTACTGGCTCACAATATAAAGTTACTTCCTATTATGAATTGTGACCACAAACGTTTGGAAAAAATGACTACAGTGCATGGTTAAGAGGCCAGGCTCTAAGGCTAGACTGTGAATTTAACTCCTGACTTTATCATCTGCTAGCTATATAAGCAAGTCACTTCACCACTCTGTGCATTCATTTGCTTCTCTCTAATACAGGTATGATAGTAGTAAAACCATAAGGTTTTCATAAAGAGTGAATAATTGAACTGTGTGAAGCATTTGGAGTATGTGGGGCACATAGAAAGTACTCACATGACAGCTATTGAAAATACCTCATTGATTACTTGAAGAAATTACATCTTTTGGTCACTGAACATGTCTATCTTTTATGTTTACATTTGTGAAATAAGGCTAATCCTCACCATTGTTATAAATTATCCTGTTAGACCACATGATACATTGTATCTCCTAAATACCTCTTACTATGATTTTGCAGCTTTTATTCCTGTCTCTTGATACCAGAATAATAATGGGGTTCTATGGCATCAGGAGGTCCTTAGAGAAATGCTATAAAGACAAATGTAAATATTACACATCTTTCTTTTCCTAAGAAACAGTCTTTAGTCCAATTTCTCCTTATATGCTGAATCTTGTCTGAATAGACCACGGGGGTACCATTTACTGTGTGAAAACATTAATCCACTAAATGGTGCCTGAAAGGTTAATGCAACTTCTGGAAATGACTGACCTATTCCCAGAGGTCTGTCCTTGGCCTCTAAAAGATGGGATATTGCCCTGGACTGCCAATCAGCAGACAGCAGCAAAAAGTCTTTGAAATAGACACATAGGATCTGCTGGTATATGGCCCCTCTTGGGATCTGACTGTACGTAGGGGTTGCCTTATTTCTTAAGAATAAAAGATGGTCTAAATGATTCCCAATGTCCTCTTTAACACACTGAAATATTTTTAAATACAATTTATTGAGAACAAGGGTATCCTGGACACTAAAATGTGATGTTAGTTTTGTGTTTGAACTCTTTACCTTCACCAAATCACCAGACGGGAGAATTATCTCAAAAGCACAATCACATTCTAATTTCCATAGGTGTTGCAGTTAAGTACAAATCAAGGGACACTCATAAAATGTTAGAGTTGGAAATAACATGACAGTCTAATCTTCTCCCCAGCCTCATTTTAAAAATAAGGGAACTGAGGCCCAGAGAGTTTGAATGGGGATGGGGGCTAGAGACAATGATAGCTGCCCTTCCCTGAGCATTACTCCACTGTAACTATACCCAGTACTGCACTGAAGGCTTTATCTTGGTGTGCTGACTGAATACAAACCATGGCTCTGTAATGTAGGAATTGTTTGTTCCATTGTCCAAATGAGGAAACTGGGGCTTTGAAATATTGTAGAATATATTAACAAAGATAATGTAGGTATTATTCTTAAAAACTGTATGCTGCCTTACAATGTACTCCCTGTTACAAATCACAAATATACACGTTCGAAAAACATGACTATAGTAATTATTCTAGCATCTTCATTTTAATGACTGACAATAGAGACCTTCAATCCATTGACCTCATTGAGTTTTTTACTCTCCATCACCTAACCACCTGTATCCTCACTTCATTCCCAAGATTCTAAGCTTGCTTTCTTTTTCTAAAATCACTCTCTTACAAAAGCCTCTCCCCTTGCACCTCGTCCCTTCATTGTATTCACCTAGGGAAACTCCAAGACTGGTTAAATCCAACTTTCTGCCTGCCACACACCTGTATTGGAGTAGCCTTCTATTATCTCACACAGCTGCTTCACCAACTAGTTCTACTGATCTTCCTACAATAAATAGAATTTGTCCCCTTCTCTTTCTCTCCACTGCTACCACTGTCATCTCTTGCCTAAACTGTGGTGGTCTTTAAGCAACCTCCCTGCTTCCACTCCTCCCTACGCTCTTAGAGCTGCCAAAACAGTCTCTTAAACAAGTATTCAGATTGTGGCCTCTGTGCGCCTCAGACCCTCTAGTGGTTTGCCACTTATCATGGAACAAAACCCAAGGCCCGCCATCATCAAGCCCCTGCCTGCTTCGGACCTCAGCTCAAATCATTCTCCCTGTAGCTCTGGTGAGCTACCATGTCCTCATCCCACTGACCTTCTTTTCATTTCTTGGACACTGTGACCTTGCTCCTACCTTGAGGCCTTTGCACTTGCTCTTTCCTCTACCTTATCAGCTCTTTCTCCAGACCATCCCATAACTGGCCCTTTCTTACCATTCAAGTCTGTGCTCAGATCTCACCTGCTTTGAGAAGGCTTCCTGGATATTCAGTGTGAGGGGCCTGTTGCATCACAAAGAGTTCAAACAGCTCCCCATGGAAGCACAGAGAGGACAGAACAAGGCTTTTTCATTCCTGTTCCTATGTTCTTTTTAAGTATTTATTAATTTAAAAGATAAGAAACTTAGTCCAAATCTTTCAGATTATCACTTTGATCAAAGATTATAAAATCCCAGCAGAACAAATGGCAGAATTTTCTTTGGTGAATTCTGAAGTTTGTATCCTCTGCTGCTCCCTGGAGTCGTAAGATTAGGCCTGCTCTCAGCTGGCTCCCCACTGCACAGACAGACAGGCAGCTTTGGGGCCAGCTGTACAAACATGGGTAAATACTGTTCCAGTGCTGTGTGGAGGAGAAACTTCATGCCCCACTGGTGTATCTGCATTTTTTATCTTCACAAAATCAACTGATGTCATAATGACTGATTGTGCACTTGATGTTTATGTGTACATAATCAAAACCAAATACAGCCTTTTATTGAAAGTATGCTCGTGTTGGGTGATTTTACCTATATTATTCCTAAGTTCAGAGAAGTGGAAAAACATTTAAGTTCCCATCTGAGTGATGCCAGGGCCTGTGTTCTTCCTAGAACATCATGTTGCCTTTCAAATAATATATGATTTGGTGAGTTGCCCTGAAGGCATAATTTTCAATTAATGCTTTCAATCTCTCTGTTCCACCACTTTCTTCAGTCTTAGGATCCCTGACATAACCACCCCAAGGCTTCTACCTGTTTCTTATCTGGCCAATATCCAAACTTCATGAAGGTATTATTTGATATGGACCACTCTGAAGAGGTTGAAGGGAAGGCAGGTTATTATTTATTAGGGCAATAACACCCATACTGAGAAGGAATAAGAGAATGAGACAGATTTTATGAGGGTCTCACCATGAAGTCCCTCAAATGATACTACATAAATAGTCACTGACTTCTATTTATGTGCTAACTCCTTTTCCTTATCCATGTCCATGTCCAAATTCTATTATATCCGCCTGTACCTAATCCTGGAACAGTGTTTCTCATGCAAAGTAACCAGCCCAAGTAAGAATTAACTCTGATCTTAGTTTCATTAACACAGATTTTTAACTAGTAGAACTAGATATTTCAAACCTAATATCAGGAAACACTTTTGATAATGTATATGTAGTAGCTGTTAAACATCTGAATGAATATTCTTCTTATGTGATTTCTTAGATTTTTGAGTCCAAAAATTATTTAAGAACTAAATAGGAGAAATCATAACTATTGTTTTCTTTCCTGACTGTATAATGACGCTGTACTGGCTTGCCACTGGTCATGTTTTCTGAAAAGCTACTTTCTATGTCTTTTGGACAATAATCATTACCCATTATTAGTTTCTTGGCATGGTTTTTATTTGCTAGGGAAGCTATTCAGAAGCTCCACACCCTGCTTGTGACCCAGATAGTAAGATAATATCAACATCTCTGCAGTGCACATTACCAAAACAGCAGTCTGGCAGCACTGATTAGTAGGAAGGATAAAGTGGCATTTTAAAATTATATTCTAAATGTTAGAATTGTTTCATTTTAAAATACTTTTTAACCCCTTTTAAAAAATCAGGGTGTAAAACCTTTAATAAACTCTATGGTGGAGTTTGTGCCAGGGTAAATATGAAACATAGCTAAAACAAAATCAAATGCCAAAGCAATCAAAAGTGGGCAGAAAAGAAAATATAAGTATTTTTATCTTCCAACTTCAAGTTGCTTAAATTATCTTGATGACTCTTCACCTTTGATTTGATGATGAATCTGAGTATGTTTTATTTTCTGTGTTATTTACCTATTGTCCCTTGGCTCCATATCTGCCATTCTCTATTTGTTTGTGCCACTGGGGATGGTAGTCTGAAACCTACATTTCCCAGGCTCCCTTGCCAGCTGCCTTCCCATTAGGTTTTTTCAGTGGGAGACACTGGTGGGAGACCAGAAGGCAGAAAGAAGAAAGATTTCCATTTCTGGCTTCCACTCATTGGCAGGGACTAACAGTTGCTGGTAGTTTCTGAGAGTGGCAGAAGGGTGATGGTAGGTTTCCCAGCAGCACATCCTTGTAAGTAGTCCAATCCTGGCAACAGTGGTGCCTCACTGGCTGTTTCAGCCCCAGTCACGGTGGTTTCAGTACTGACAGTGTCAGCGTCTTCAGCAGCAAGGCAGCAGGTACAACCTAGTGTGCACCAGCTGAGGGTACATCAACAGCTTCCTGATCTCCAGAAACCCCCATTCCTTCCTTTCCCCCTTCTAATCCTGCCAACACCTTTTTAGGGAATCCTCTCTATTTGAAATACGTAGCATGGGTTCTGTTTTCCTGCCTGGATTCTGACTGATACGTTTATAAACTACTCCAACATCCAATACAACTCCAAAGTATTAGCACATTGATTTTGAACTTTAAAGGCTCAATGGTCTTACATTTTGTTTCTCACATTCAGCTACTGAGTCTTTTACTTAAATATTTAAGTAGAAAATACTAATGAAAACTAATAATAATAATGGCTGACTTTATCAATCATTTACTATGTGCTAAGTGTTATTCTAAGCACTTATATTTTATTTAATCCTCACAACCCTATTATATATGTACTATTTTTTAATCTCATTTGGCCCTGGGAAAAGTAAGGGACAGAGAAATCCATTCGATTGCCAAGGTTTACTGCCACCCAGTGAAGAAAGCCAAAATTTGACCCAGGACTCCCTGGCTCTGTAAACTGAAATCTTAATTGCTATGGAATATTGCGTCCAGTCACCCTGTGTTCTAACTGAATGCACTCATAGATCATGAAATCTTTGGTTGAATCAGTCTTTTATGAGAGGCTTTGCAGATGTGCTTCCTGAGATCACTTCAGAAGTTGGGTAATTCTATAAGTAATATTAAGAGTGTAACATTAAGTCACTTATAGATTGTTAGCTACATGAAACCAGAAACAATTTCCTGCCTTGTTCATTGCTCTTGTCTCCAACACCTATCACGTTTCTGACACATTTGAATCTCTAATAATATATTGGCGCAATACATGTTTATATAGTAGATGTTTACACAAACAGTAAGTCATACATGTAAATAAACTGTACTTACAACAAACAATAAATCAATGAATTGAAGCCTGCTTGGACTTGTATGGGCTTTACATTTTGTGGCCTCAAAACTGTTTTCATTGCTAAATACTTTTACTTGGAAAGACATCTAGGTAACAGAAAAGCAAAAAAAAAAAAAAAAAAAAAAAAAGAGAAAAAAAGAAAAAAAGGCTTAAAATTCTTTTTCTCAGCCAGAACACATTACAGTCTAAAACTTTCCTAAAGGCGAAAATATGGTCCAAGAACATCAGGGATGAAAAGTGGAAAATTACTTTATCATTAAAATATCATTACTTTATAAGTAAAGACTATTTAATGATGTCTCATAAGTCCATAAGAAGTGTATAAAGAAATAAAGAAGATGAAATAATACTAAGATATAATAAAACATGGCATGTCTCTGGAAAGAGGCAACAAAGAACAAACTTGACCCCCATGTATCTCCTTTGGAAGGAAAACCTACAACGTTGAGAGCAAGCAGACACAATGAAGGCTTAAGCCTTTGTATGTTAGGTTCAGTGATATCATGAAACAAGAGGAAGGATACTTGGGGAAGTCATTCACTGACATAACCTTGGCATGGAGAGAAATGAATGAAGATAGAAGCAAGACTCTCTAAACAGAGATCTTATTGAGCTGGCCATCCCAGGCCAAGTATTCAGGCTGTGTTCTGAGAATTTTGCCAATACAGGTCCTGAGTAAAGAAAGTTTGTGCAGTAGACTTCTGTGAAAAAAGTACATAACCGTATTTGATCTATGGTTGAAAGTACAGGGATTATTTTTAAATTGCTGTAAGAAGAATGTGATCCATCAAGACTGCAATCCAACTTCATCAAGTTGGAGGAAGTAGCATACTGAAAGTTGAGTCACTGGGATCAATCTACCTGAGATAGAGGCAATAAGTACATTGTCTATAGAGAAGGTAAAAACAATAATAAAACCAATTAAGAGTTGGTCCATTTTTATTATCAATGTGGCCCACAAGTCTAAATACCCTCAGTGCGAAAAATACTCTTCCCTGAAAAAAATCTTTTGTTGGCCTCAGATTTAACAAGTAGAGAAATTACTGTTGTGTTTTAATTTTATATATATATACTTGAAATTAGCTCCTTTTATAAAACTTATTTTTTAATGAATATTGTATTTCACATGCAAGTTAATTAGAGAATTTCCATATGTGAAGTTGGCCCCTGACATGTGGGATTCAGCCACATTATATTTGTTTCAAAAGAAAGTTTGTAATAGTTTGGAATCATTGGCGGTCCCTTGGCCACAGTTTGTATCTTTACACATTCCTGTGTCAAAACTGTGGATTTTAAAAAAGAATTGTAGGTATAAGTAAATGAAGGTTGAGTTATTTTACCTCTGTCATTTTATGTGACCCTTGGAGTTATTTGTACTTAGAATTTTAAAATTAGTGGAAGCTAAGACTCAAAAAGAGAAATTGCGATGTTAATTATTCATTGCTATAACAAACCAATATATAAGTACATTTTCCTTTTCTTTTAAGTCAAGAACATTGAGAACATAATCCATTACTTTTTCCTTTTTAATACTGTAACATTTATTTATGTATTATATTATTATGTATATGAAGTTTAAGACAGAAAAATTTTCCTTGTGTTTTTTTTCAGGACATTATTTTAGTTTCATATGATAGTTCTTGCTGAAAATAATTTTGTCATACAGAGGAAGAGGTTATTGAAAAATGATCTTTTCTGAGTATCAAATACACTGGGCATGTCATTGGTTAGAAGTATGTGGATTGCTTGGCAAACGTCTCCAAATTGTTACTGCAGGCGAAGTCCATCAGACCCTGGATAACGGAAGTGCTCTTAATTATGTTCTTCTTCTGTGCTAGTTAACTAATTTCTTGATAGAGAGGAAGAGTAATGATGGCCTATTCTTTGGACCCAGCTCCATGTCTCATGAAAATCTTAATGTTTTATTCACTTAAGACATTTTGGTGAATGCTTTTAGGTTTCATGTGTGAGTTATAGCATTTCTTTCAGGGTGACCTTGTTTAAATAGACATGATGCCTGCTAGTGTCATATTCCTTTTTCTTCTTCAGAGCCAATGAGTTAAGGACACTTTGCTAGGGATGGACCATCAATGAAGAGTTCTGAGTTGGATGCCTGTTTAGAAGCTAATGTTAATTATCTACACTTGCCAATGTTAGGAAGAAAATGCTAAAGTTCAATAAAGAAAACATTTTATTTTACTCAAGTAAACATATGATATAACCAATAGACTTTATGTTTACCTTCCTTTCAGGATTTAACCTCCAGGTCAATTTTCTCGTATTTGATTGTGACGTAGAGCAAGGCTAATAGAAATCATATCACAAAGTGTATGATTCAGAGAGATACCAAAATCAGTTAATAAGCACCCTGAAGAGGGCTGAAATATATGGAATTATCATCATTAATTTGTAGAGAACAAGTCCTGTTGGTTTAAACTTTTATAACAAAATGTCTGGCTAGGGCACAATGTAAAATAATAGATATAATCTTTCCTGACTTCGCAAGACTTTTGAATTTGTCACATATAACTTCTTCAGAAAACTGGAAAAATATAGGTACATCATTACCTGGTATCTGAATCAGTCAGGTTTTGGCATGTATGATGGGATTAAAGTGGTTTCACAGAGGAATTAGGGCCTCCGGGATATGGACAGAGCTGAGGAGTGAGGGTTAGGGCGGCTGTATAGGTGAGAGGCTAGGGAAACAGTTACCCTAACCTGAAATTTATGTCCTCTAAATTTTGGGGGGAAATGGATGAACTTCCCAAGACTCTCTAGAAAAACTTCCAGCAATAGAGCAGTCTGAAGCAGCAAAACAGGCACTCTGAAGAAGCCTAAGGAACCTGTTTACCAACACATCCAGTCCCCACAACCATTGTTCTTGGGAATAATGGCTTCTCTTCCCTCTGCCTTCCCAATCTTGCATCAATTGTTTTCATTGGCAAATTCTAACATGCAATCACACAAAAAACAACATTCTAAGCAATGGATTTCCCTATATATCTACATCACATAGGAGGGAATGCATGATGTCTGGTTAACAACAGACCATCCAGCAGTCTCCAAAGCGTGACTACTACTTGTCACCTCAAATAAATCAGATTTTGGCCTCCCCATGCAGACCACACCGAAGAATATTATCAACCCTCTGTTGACAAATGATATAAAGGGGACAATTCTCATTCATTCATTTATTTTCCCATGACACCTAGCTAGACAGTAAAATGAGGGATTGAGCGGCCAATATGGTGAACTGGAATTAGGATTAGAATTAAAAACTAGGCATATATAAAATGAGAGATTTTTATAAAGCACAGCCATGTGGGAGAAATACAGAATTGCACACACATAAATAATAATGGACTGACTAAATGTGTTTAAAAAAAAAAAAAAAGGAACTAATTGGTGATATTAAGAAAACAGAGTCTTAGAACTTCTGGAAACTTTAGGAATTGTCCAGCCTTCCTTTTGCCTAAAGAAAAGTAGGAAGAACTCAAGTTTAAATAAAGCATTCAGGGAGGAAGCAATGATAAGGCTCTAGGAGGTGACATTCACCTCTGCCCTAGGTGTAACTCTGTCTTACAGATGCAGAAATTTGTTTTCTTTGATGATAGGGTTGATTAAGTATACAGCAGGCTGACACAAATTGGGTGCTAAAAGAATACCAATTTGTTAACTTTCTTTTTTTTTTTTTTTTTTTTTTGAGACGGAGTCTTGCTCTGTCACCCAGGCTGGAGTGCAGTGGCCGGATCTCAGCTCACTGCAAGCTCCGCCTCCCGGGTTTATGCCATTCTCCTGCCTCAGCCTCCCGAGTAGCTGGGACTACAGGCGCCCGCCACCTCGCCCGGCTAGTTTTTTTTTTGGTATTTTTTAGTAGAGACGGGGTTTCACCGTGTTAGCCGGGATCGTCTCTCGATCTCCTGACCTCGTGATCCGCCCGTCTCGGCCTCCCAAAGTGCTGGGATTACAGGCTTGAGCCACCGCGCCCTAAAATATAACTGCCAGAGACCAGAAAGTCATGTTGGTCTGAATAGCACCTCTGCTTCTTATAGGCAAGTGACAAGGGCAG
Source organism: Macaca mulatta (assembly GCF_049350105.2). Lineage (NCBI taxonomy): Eukaryota > Metazoa > Chordata > Mammalia > Primates > Cercopithecidae > Macaca > Macaca mulatta. The sequence continues at coordinate 103,277,643 of NC_133409.1, forward strand.
CCAAATCCCCTGTGGGTTCTGTGGTTGGTGTAATGACAGCAAGATTTCAGAGCTACTGTAGCAATCTCCACAAGGAGACCATTGAGGCTAGGTGTCAGCATAACCTCACTAACACCCTCTTCCTTGGATATTGTTTGAGTGGGCATTGCCAAGATCTGACTCTGATTTTCCGTTTTCAAGCTTTCGTGGTTGATCAACACCTCTTCTGAGAGACACCGTCTTTCTTTAATCAAATGACCATCCTGTTGGTTCTGGATTTTTCCCCCATTAAATCTGTCTTAATCTGGGGTGTTTTATATTAATTTTATAATTTCACCCTCACAGGGCAATCCTATAGTTCTTATTTTCTGGCACCTTATTATTATGTAGGTACCACCATATAGGCTGTGGTAAGTCAATGACCGTAGGAAAGTCTACCAATCAACTGAGGGTTCTATCAATCTCTTTCCAGTATCCTCACTTCTGGATTTAGAGAAAAGCATAAATGGGAAATAATTCAAGGAAAGCCAGTGAAGATGATTTATAGTTTTGAGAATGACTCATGGAAGAGTCAAAAGTACTGGGAGAAGGCTGACGATTGATAGAATAACAGTGTCCAAAAATGCTGCATTGTTAAACATATGAGACCAAATTATTTTGCAGCATGAGGGAGTTAGGCTTGACATAAAGAAGAACTTCCTTATGGTGAGAAATGTGACAGATGAATAGGCTACCAAAAAAGGTTTGGCAATCTGCTCTGCAGAGTTTGAAAAATGAATATATTTTCACTTATTTTAGGCCATAGTTCTTTCTGAAGGCAAAGAAATGGGACACATAGCATTTCAATTTTTTCCAGGTCTGAGATTCATGGATTAATTTTCTCCGGAATAGAGTAATGAATCCTTTTATAGTTAAGTGAACTCAGAACTTCAGGTGGTGATCCAAGGTAAACTACAAATAAATTCTTTTCTGTGCACTGTTTTTAACTTCCTCTGGGCAAAAGAAAAAAAAAACTATTTGAAAAACTGATATAACCATAGACTGCCACACATGCATAGATTTGCACATGCCACATTTTGTAGGTAATTTCAAGGGATTAATGAACTCTCCACAGCTGATACAATGAGCCACTTAAGGGTGAAGGGACTCAGGTTAAGAATAAAACAAAACACAAAACAAAAACTCTTCCTGGAAGAAATGTATTCTTAACCCAGAAATGGGCGATTCTATTTTTGCATTTATAGCAAAGTTGTTCTGGAATCTTTTCCACATCATGTATGCCTTCGCACCATAAGAAATGTATGACTTGAGCATCTCTTCTTTCTCACTTTTTCCTCTTTTGTTCTGCCTCCTAATTTTTTTTCTTCCTCTGATTCTCTCATACCCTCTCCTGTCTTCTTTTGTTCCTTCCCCTCTGTCAGGGTCAGCCTAAAGTTTCTTCATAGCTCCCTACAACTAAATCCACAGCAATGACAGGCTCTTAAAAACTGTATTTCCTAAGTCCAGATTTATGTCACACCTACAAGTATGTGTGGCAGAACATCATCTATGAGTAATTGTACAGAATTTACATGAAAATCCCATGTTTTTCAACTCCTTGGAATCTGGGGTCTGAATGGCCTGAAAAACGTAGAAGACATATGCCACATGGCTTGAGTATTTAGATCTCAGATGTTTCCCTATGGAGCCTGGCCATTGAGGAATTCTTTTGGTAGCACTTAAGTTGCCTCATTGCCATCTTTGGAAGAGCTCCTCAGGTTCTAGAGCCACTGCTGTTTTTTTCTGGAAAATCTGGACATTCCCTTGGGGAGCATATACTAGGCATGGTTTAATAGAGACTGGCTACACAGCTGGGGGTTGAAAGCTATGGTATAGGGTCACCACAGCAACACCATTTAGGAATGAGTGGGCTCATTTGTTTTTAAGAAATAATTTGGGAGAACAGGATATTTTTATTGAATAAGGTATCGAGGAGTTCTTCCAAGCATAGCATTTTGTTTCCTCTGGTGTCTACACTAGCTGCTTGTTTATGTATTTTTCTTGGGTCTGAACAATTTTCAACTTTGAATTTCTCTTCTGCAATCTGTGAATTAAGAAAATGGCTCTGGATAGAGTAATGCGACTTCTCTTTGGCAGATCTCATGTATCCCAGAAAGTGACAAAGGAGAGAAAGATCGGAGAGGTGAAGGGAATTGCCAAAGGGGCAGAAATGAGAAAAGAAACTAAGTTCCTTGAAGTCACCCTAACCCCTGGGTGATTAGAACTTTCACGTCTTGAGAATCCAGCACTGTAGGGATCCCTTAGATTATAGATAGAGCAATTATAAATCTGGAGACTGGTTAAAGGTTGATAATAACAAAACTTTAAAGATAAGCCTTCTGCTAACAGACATAATCTTTTTCAGTTTCAGAAATCTTTAGGTAGAATCTTAGAAATACTTTTTCCCATTATGTTCTGTCTTTTCCTATAAAGAATACAGCAAATGAACTGAGTTCTGGAATGTATAAGGTGCAAAATAAGATCACAAAGAGGAGTAAGCCATCCAGATAAGGAAAATAACTATCTCCTGCTCTTCTCCTGGCAGGATACTGAGAGTCTGGAGTTACTCTTGTTATGTGATGGTCATAAGACAACAGTGGGTGGTGAAATAAAGCAATAGCATAGGAGAGAACCCTGTTGTGGGCTTGAAAGATCTGGCATGACGACTATATTTGAGGACTCTGATGTTAAACAGATTTGGGGTTATTTGATGGGCAGTTGCTTGAACTCTGTCTCCATTTCCTAATCTCTAAACAGCACAACAATGCTGTTTAACAAACTTTAAATGAGATACTGCATGAAAAGCACATGGTGAGTGCCTGGCACATAGTAAGTGTTCAATAAATAGTGGCTATTATTATTTATAGTTATTAACCCTTTTGAGAATGCAAGATGTCCCTTTTTATATCTAGATTTCAAATCTGTATTAGTAATAATTATGCCAGCAGTATTTTTACCTCATTAGAGAAAAGTGTCATTTATTCAGCTAGAAGAAAAACTTTAGATAAATTTAACAGAGTTTAAATGAGCAAAGAATAATTCACAAATCAGAGAGTTCCCAGAACCAGAATAGGTTCAGAGTGACTCCAGGGCTGCCGCATGGTCAGATAACATTTATGAATGGAAAAAGGAAAGTGATGTGCAGGAAACAAAAGGGAGGGACAGAAACAGCTAGATTGGTTACAGCTTGGAGTTTGCCTTAGCAAACCTGCTTTGAGCAGTTGGCTGCCTGTGCTTAGCTGAGATTTGGCTATTATATTTGGCTGTAAGAGTAGGTTGCAGTTTGCTTATGCATCAAGTTAGGTTACAGTTCACTCTGTATGGAGAAATCTTTAGGATGAGCTTAAAATTTATAGGGAAGCAGCTTTAGGCCAAACAATTCACATTAAGTTTTACTAATTTGGAATGACTTGCTAAAGGGTCAATCTTAATGATTAATAACTAGTACTATAGATATATCAAAAGCAATGCAGATGGAGCACTAGCTTGACCCATAGTTAGACACTTAAACATATCTGCTGAATTGAAAAGTATGCAAATAATTGGAGAAACTGCTCTCTCTAAATCCCATGATTAACAGATGATGGTCACTTGTAACTAGTACCATTTGAATGTGAAGGTGTTCATTATTTTATAGTTTTTGAGTTATTTTCTAATTAAAATAATTTTTAAATGATGTTGAAAACTTCAGAGCTGAATTTGTGCATAGGGCAAGACCCAGTGTTTGCTGGGCTAACTCTCCTAAGCAGGTCACTGGCTAAGTATATTCTAGGCTCTCTCTTCCCTTCTCTCTTTTGCATTGTTCCTCTTTTTCATCCTGCCTTCAGGTCCTCCTACTCACCCCTGAAGCTACAAATCTCCCATTTTATAGCCCTAATGAGATAAACACACTGAAACCTTTCTCCCTTCCTATCCTCACCCAAGCCAAAATGTACTTATCCAGTGTCCAATTTTCTCAGAGCTCTGCTCTTTTAATAACTGATAGACTATATTAAACTACAGTGTGGAGTAACTCATAATAACTTTTCATATTATACCTCCCAGATAACATTTGCATTTGTTGCCATTAATGTATTTATAATATATCATTTTTGGTCTTCATTTACTCCTTTTAAATTTTTTTTTTATTTTGAAATACTAATAGATTTACCAAAAAGTGGCAAAAATAGTACCAAAAGTAGCCATATATTCTTTAGCAAGCTTATCGAAATGTTAATGGCTTACATATTTCCTCATGATTAAATTCAGAATGTTAACAGCTCGATATTTCCTCATGATTAAATTCAGGTTATATAATTTTCTCAAGAATACCACAGAAGTAATGTTGTATTCTTCTCAGTGTATCATCTCAGGAGGTGCTTTCTGTCAAATATAACATAATGAGTAGTGACTTTAACCATGATCACTTAGCTCAGTTGGTATATACCAAATTTCTCCACTGTACAGTTACTATTTTTCCTATTGTAATTAATAAGTATCTTGTAACTGTCATCCAAAATGGCTGAATAGGAACAGCTCCAGTCTACAGCTCCCAGTGTGATTGACACAGAAGATGGGCGATTTCTGCATTTCCAGCTGAGGAACCTGGTTCATCTCATTGGGACTGGTTGGACAGTTGGTGCAGCCCACAGAGGGTGAGCCGAGGGTGTTGCCTCACCCAGGAAGTGAAAGGGGTCAGGGGATTTCCCTTTCCTAGCCAAGGGAAGCCATGACAGACTATACATGGAAAAATGGGACACTGCCGCCCAAATACTGTGCTTTTCCCATGGTCTTAGGAACCAGCAGACCAAGAGATTCTCTCCTGTGCCTGGTTTAGCAGGTCGCACACCCCCAGGGCCTTACTCACTGCTAGCGCAGCAGTCTGAGATCAACCTGTGAGGCTGCAGCCTGGTTGGGGGAGGGGCATCTGCCATTGCTGAGGCTTGAGTAAGTAAACAAAGTAGCTGGGAAGCTCGAACTGCGTGGACCCCACCACAGCTCAGCAAGGCCTACTGCCTCTACTGACTCCACCTCTGTGGGCAGGGCATTGCTGAACAAAAGGCAGCAGAAACTTCTACAGACTTAAACATTCCTGTCTGACAGCTCTGAAGAGAGCAGTGGTTCTCCCAGCATGACATTTCAGCTCTAAGAATGGACAGACTGTCTCATCAACTGGGTCCCTGACCCCCCTGTAGCCTAACTGGGAGGCACCTCCCAGTAGGGGCCAACAGACACCTCATACAGGTGGGCGCCCCTCTGGAACAAAGCTTCCAGAGGAAGGATGAGGCAGCAATATTTGCTGTTCTGCAATATTTGCTGTTCTGCAGCCTCTGCTGGTAATACCCAGGCAAACAGGGTCTGTAGTGGACGCCCAGCAAACTCCAACAGACCTGCAGCTGAGGGACTGACTGTTAGAAGGAAAACTAACAAACAGAAAGGAATAGTATCAACATCAACAAAAAGGACATCCACACCAAAACCCCATCTGTAGGTCACCAACATCAAAGACCAAAGGTAGATAAAACCACAAAGATGGGGAGAAACCAGAGCAGAAAAGCTGAAAATTCTAAAAACTAGAGTGCCTCTTCTCCTCCAAAGGATTGCACCTCCTCGCCAGCAAGGGAACAAAGTTGGATGGAGAATCACTTTGACGAGTTGACAGAAGTAGACTTCAGAAGGTCGGTAATAACAAACTTCTCCAACCCAAAGGAACATGTTCTAACCCATTGCAAGGAAGCTAAAAACCTTGAAAAAAGGTTAGACGAGTGGCTAACTAGAATAAACAGTGTAGAGAAGATTTTAAATGACCTGATGGAGCTGAAAACCATGGCATGAGAAGTTTGTGATGTATGCACAAGCTTCAATAGCTGATTTGATCAAGTGGAAGAAAGGATATCAGTGACTGAAGATCAAATTAATGAAATAAAGCAAGAAGATAAGTTTAGAGAAAAAAGAGTAAAAAGAAATGAACAAAGCCTCCAAGAAATATGGGACTATATGAAAAGACTAAATTTACGTTTGATTGGTGTACCTGAAAGTGATGAGGAGAATGGAACCAAGTTAGAAAACACCCTTCAGGAGATTTTCCGGGAGAACTTCCCCAACCTAGCAAGGGAGGCCAACATTCAAATTCAGGAAATACAAAGAACACCACGAAGATACTCCTCGAGTAGAGCAGCCCCAAGACACATAAGCATCAGATTCACCAGGGTTGAAATGAAGTAAAAAATGTTAAGGGCAGTGAGAGTGAAAGGTTGGGTTACCCACAAAGGGAAGCCATCAGACTAACAGTGGATCTCTCTGCAGAAACCCTATAAACCAGAAGAGAGTAGGGGCCAATGTTCAGCATTCTTAAAGAAAAGAATTTTCAACCCAGAATTTCATATCCAGCCAAACTAAGCTTCATAAGTGAAGGAGAAATAACATCTTTTACAGACAAGCAAATGCTGAGAGATTTGTCACCACCAGGCCTGTCTTACAAGAGCTCCTGAAGGAAGCACTAAACATGGAAGGGAACAACCAGTACCGGCCACTGCAAAAACATGCCAAATTGTAAAGACCATTGATGCTATGAAGAAACTGTATCAATTAATGGGCAAAATAACCAGCTATCATCATAATGACAGGATCAAATTCACACAATATTAACTTAAAATGTAAATGGTCTAAATGCCCCAATTAAGAGGCACAGACTGACAAATTGTATAAAGAGTCAAGACCCATCAGTGTGCTAAATTCAAGACACCCATCTCACATGCAGATACACACATAAGCTCAAAATAAAGGTATAAAGGAAGATCTGCCAAGCAAATGGAAAGCAAAAAAAAAAAAAAAAAAAAAAAAATTGAAAAAAAAACCCACCACATATTGCAATCCTAGTCTCTGATAAAACAGACTTTAAAACAACAAAGATCAAAAGAGACAAAGAAGGTCATTACATAATGGTAAAGGGATCAATTCAACAAGAAAAGCTAACTATCCTAAATATATATGCACCCAGTACAGGAGCACCAGACTCAAAAAGCAAGTCCTTAGAGACCTACAAAGAGACTTAGACTCCCACAAAATAATAATGGGAGACTTTAACACCCCACTGTCAATATTAGACAGATCAACACAACAGAAGGTAAACAAGGATATCCAGGAATTGAACTCAGCTTTGCACCAATCAGACCTAATAGACATCTACAGAACGCTCCACCCCAAATCAACAGAATATACATTCTTCTCAGCACCACATCACACTTATTCTAAAATTGACCACATAATTGGAAGTAAAGCACTCCTCAGCAAATATGAAAGAACAGAAATCACAACAAACTGTCTCTTAGACCACAGTACAATTAAATTAGGACTCAGGACTAAGAAACTCACTCAGAACCTCACAACTACACGGAAACTAAACAATTCACTCCTGAATGACTACGGGATAAATAACGAAATGAAGGCAGAAATAAAGATGTTCTTTGAAACCAATGAGAACAAAATCACAACATACCAGAATCTCTGGGACACATTTAAAGCAGTGTGTAGAGGGAAATTTATAGCACTAAATGCACACAAGAGAAAGCAGGAAAGATCTAAAATTGACACCCTAACATCACAGTTAAATGAACTAGAGAAGCAACAGCAAACAATTTCAAAAGCTAGCAGAAGGCAAGAAATAACTAAGATCAGAGCAGAACTGAAGGAGATAGAGGCACAAAAAACCCTTCAAAAAATCAATGAATCCAGGTGCTGGTTTTTTGAAAAGATCAACAGAACTGATAGACCGCTAGCAAGACTAATAAAGAAGAAAAGAGGGAAGAATCAAATAGATGCAATAAAAACTGATAAAGGGGATATCACCACCCATCCCACAGAAATACAAACTACCATCAGAGAATACTACAAACACCTCTATGCAAATAAACTAGAAAATCTAGAAGAAATGGATAAATTCCTGGACACATACACCCTCCCAAGACTAAACCAGGAAGAAGTTGAATCTCTGAATAGACCAACAACAGGGTCTGAAATTGAGACAATAATTAATAGCCTACCAACCAAAATAAGCCCAGGACCAGATGGATTCACAGCCGAATTCTACCAGAGGTACAAAGAGAAGTTGGTACCATTCCTTCTGAAACTATTCCAATCAATAGAAAAAGAGGGATGCTTCCCTAACTCATTTTATGAGGCCAACATCATCCTGATACCAAAGCCTGGCAGAGATGCAACAAAAAAAGAGAATTTTAGACCAATATCCCTGATGAACTTTGATGCGAAAATCCTCAATAAAATACTGGCAAACCGAACCCAGCAGTACATCAAAAAGCTTATCCATGACAATCAAGTCGGCTTCATTCCTGGGATGAAAGGCTGGTTCAACATACGCAAATCAATAAACATAATACATCACAGAAACAGAACCAATGACAACAAAAAGCACATGATTATCTCAATAGAGACAGGAAAGGCCTTCGACAAAATTCAACAGCCCTTCATGCTAAAAACTCTCAATAGCCGGGCGCGGTGGCTCAAGCCTGTAACCCCAGCACTTTGGGAGGCCGAGACGGGCGGATCATGAGGTCAGGAGATCGAGACCATCCTGGTTAACACGGTGAAACCTCGTCTCTACTAAAAAATACAAAAAACTAGCCGGGCGAAGTGGCGGGTGCCTGTAGTCCCAGCTACTCGGGAGGCTGAGGCAGGAGAATGGCGTGAACCCGAGAGGAGGAGCTTGCAGTGAGCTGAGATCCGGCCACTGCACTCCAGCCTGGGTGACAGAGCAAGACTCCGTCTCAAAAAAAAAAAAAAAAAAAAAAAAAAAAAAAAAAAAAAAAAACCTCAATAAACTAGGTATTGATGGAACGTATCTCATAATAATAAGAGCTATTTATGGCAAACCCACAGCCAATGTCATACTGAATGGGCAAAACCTGGAAGCATTCGTTTTGAAAACCAGCACAAGACAAGGATGCCCTCTCTCACTACTCCTATTCAACATAGCGTTGGAAGTTGTGGCCAGGGCAATCAGGAAAGAGAAAGAAATAAGTGGTATTCAATTAGGAAAAGAGGAAGTCAAATTGTCCCTGTTTGCAAATGACATAATTGTATATTTAGAAAACCCCATCATCTTAGCCCAAAATCTCCTTAACCTGGTAAGAATCTTCAGCAAAGTCTCAGGATATAAAATCAATGTGCAAAAATCACAAGCATTCCTGTACACCAATAACAGACAAACAGAGAGTCAAATCATGAATGAACTCCCATTCACAATTGCTACGAAGATAATAAAATACCTAGGAATCCAACTTAAAAGGGATGTGAAGGACCTCTTCCAGGAGTACTATAAACCACTGCTCAATGAAATAGAAGAGGACACAAACAAATGGAAAAACATTTCGTGCTGATGGATATTAAGAATCAATATCAAGAAAATGGCCATACTGCCCAAGGTAATTTATAGATTCAATGCTATCCCCATCAAACTACCAATGGTTTTTTTCAAAGAATTGGAAAAACCTACTTTAAAGTTCACATGGAACTGAAAAAGAGCCCGCATTGCCAAGGCAATCCTAAGCCAAAAGAACAAAGCTGGAGGCATCACACCACCTAACTTCAAACTATACTACAAGGCTACAGTAACCACAACAGCATGGTACTGGTACCAAAACAGAGATATAGACCAATGGAACAGAACAGAGGCCTCAGAAATAACACCACACATCTACAACCATCTGGTCTTTGACAAAACTGACAAAAACAAGACATGAGGAAAGGATTCTCTATTTAGCAAATGGTGCCGGGAAAACTGGCTAGCCATATGTAGAAAGCTGAAACTGGATCCCTTCCTTACTCCTTATACTAAAATTAATTCAAGATGGATCAAAGACTTAAATGCTAGACCTAAAACCATAAAATCCCTAGAAGGAAACCTAGGCAATACCATTCAGGACATAGGCATGGGCAAGGACTTCATGAATAAAACACGAAAAGCAATGGCAACAAAAGCCAAAATAGACAAATGGGATCTAATTAAACTAAAGAGGCTCTGCATGGCAAAAGAAACTACTATCAGAGTGAACAGGCAACCTACAGAAAGGGAGAAATTTTTTGCAATCTACCCATCTGACAAAGGGCTAATATCCAGAATCTACAAAGAACTTAAGCAAATTTACAAGGAAAAAAAAAACCATCAAAAAGTGGGCAAAGGATGTGAACAGACACTTTTCAAAAGAAGACATTTATGCAGCCAACAGACACATGAAAAAATGCTCATCATCACTGATTATCAGAGAAATGCAAATCAAAACCACAATGAGATACCATCTCACGCCAGTTAGGATGGTGATCATTAAAAAGTCAAGAAACGACAGATGCTGGAGAGGATGTGGAGAACTAGGAACACTTTTACACTGTTGGTGGGAGTGTAAATTAGTTCAACCATTGTGAAAGACAGTGTGGTGATTCCTCAAGGATCTAAAACTAGAAATACCATTTGACCTAGCGATCCCGTTACTGGGTATACACCCAAAGGATTATAAACCATTCTACTATAAAGACACATGCACACGTATGTTTATTGCAGCACTATTCACAATAGCAAAGACTTGGAACCAAACCAAATGTCCATCAATGATAGACTGGATTAAGAAAATGTGGCGCATATACACCATGCAATACTAGGCAGCCATAAAAAAGGATGAGTTCATGTCCTTTGCAGGGACACGGAAGCTGGAAACCATCATTCTCAGCAAACTATCACAAGGACAGAAAACCATACTCTGAATGTTCTCACTTATAGGTGGGAATTGAACAATGAGATCACTTGGACACAGGATGGGGAACATCACACACCAGGGCCTGTTGGGGGGTGGGGGTCTGGGGGAGGGATAGTATTAGGAGAAATACCTAATGTAAATGATGAGTTGATGGGTGCAGCAAACCACCATGGCAGATGTATACCTATGTAACAAACCTGCATGTTGTGCACATGCACCCTAGAACTTAAAGTATAATAGAAAAGGGGGCATTATGGAGCATACACCATAGAAAAAAAAAGAGTATCTTGTAGAGAGATATTTGGAGACTATGCAAATATCATGCTTCTCATCTTTGTCCACTAATTTTAGCAAACATCAAATGATTCTTGCCTACAAGTGTTACTGTGGTGTTTGCCAATTATTCCTCGGTATGTCTACTTCATTAATTATTTTCACATTTACAAAATAGAATTTTATTATAAAGAAGAGTTATCCCTTCTTCCTCATTTATTTGTATATTATTTGCTTACATTGGTATGAACAAGAGGCAGTTAACTTTTTTCTGTGGGCTATAATCCATTACTGTTATTTATTTTTCAATAAATAATTGAGCTCCCTCAAGAAGGTTCTTTTGTCCTTTTAACATGCTTCTACTTTTTTTTTTTTTTTTGATCACTTTTTCTTTTTGGTACCACAAGGTGTCCCAGGCTCATCTTGTAATATACCTGCCCTAGCTTTGGAATCAGAAATTTGTCCAAAGAGCCCTGGTTCTTTTTATTAGATGTTGATGTTTAAAAACCAAGATATGAGTGTTATTACCTCAGGACCCTTCTAGCGGGCAAATACACACCACACATTTACATACCTTTATATGTATATGTACACATACATATTTGTATTTCTATATCTGCATATTATTAAAAACTATTATTATGCTACCTCTGATTTGTATCTAACATCAAAGGAATCTTCCCCATCCTTATTTGTAATTCCTGTCACTGTGAGAAATCTGGATTTCATTATTTGAAATATATTTATGATTATCTCAATCTTAGGGTGCATAAACTTAGTTTCAGAATTATTCATACCACTGTGAAAACAAAATGTACTAAAAAGAGTAAAATATTTGACTTTTTTCCTTAGCTTTATATAATAGACATTGTTTTCCAACACCACCTAGCATAGTTCTTTTCACCAATTCCTTCAGTGTGGCTATGTTATTCATCAGTAATACAGTTAGGTTAACTCTGCTGGAATTCCATTTTGGACTCTCCTCCATGTTCTGGTTGATTTTAAGTATTTTTGGCTATGTGAAACATGGCCCTAAAAATCAGAAATATACGAACAATGTATACTTTCCATTATTTTTAACACTTTATTCCACCTAACCATGTAGAAAACTATTCCAACTAACATTTCTGATTTTTGCTTCTCATATTTCTTTTTGTATACTGCCTTGTTTTCTCTTATTGTTTAGTGAAGATAACACACTATAGACAATCTTTTGCAGTCTGCTTTCTGTGGTTAGCAATATATCCTGGAAATTACTCTGCATCAGTCCATAATGATTGCCCTTATTCCGCAGTTCCGTAGTACTCCATCGTGTGGATATGCCATGGTTTATTCAAACACTTTCTATGTGTGGGTAAGTGCATATATCTTTGTTACATATTGCCAAATTCCCCATCCCCAACTGAAAATTTGTTTCAGTTGGTATTCTTAGAAGTTTAAGAGAATGCATATTTTTTCAGTCTCACCAGTAGCATATGTCATATTTTTAGATTATTATCCACACTGATAGGTAAAAACTGATAATTCAGTGTTGCTTTAATTTGTATTTCTTTTATTATGAAGGAGTTTAAGTATCTTTACATGTGTTTAAAAGCCATTTGTCTATTGATATATTTTTACCATTTTTTCTGTTGGGGTTGAATCTTTGTCCTCCAGTTTTTTTGTTTGTTTGTTTGTTTTCCTGAAACGAATCTCGCTCTGTTGCCTAGGCTGGAGTGCAATGGCATGATCTTGGCTCACTGCGACCTCCGCCTCCCAGGTTTAAGCAATTCTCCTGCCTCAGCCTCCGGAGTAGCTGAGATTACAGGCATGCACCACCACGCCCAGCTAATTTTTATATTTTTAGTAGAGATGTGGTTTCACCATGTTGGCCAGGTTGGTCTCCAACTCCTGACCTCGTGATCCATCTGCCTTGGCCTCCCAAAATGCTGGGATTACAGGCGTAAGCCAGGGCGCCCAGCTTGCCCTCCAGTGTTTAAGAGCACTCCTTATGTATGAGGTATTTTAGCCCTTTATTGGGATATGTCTTGCAAATATTTTATACCACCTTGTTAGTTGCCTTTCAGCTTTGTTTATGGTATTTGCCATGTAATTTTAAAGAATTTTTTTGTGGGAACATGGATGGAGCTGAAGGCCTTATCCTTAGCAAACTAACGCAGGAACAGAAACCAAATTCCACGTGTGCTTACGTAAAAGTGAGAGCTAACTGATGAGAACATACGATCAAAAAGAAAGGAACAACAGACACTGGGGCCTACTTGAGGGTGGAGGGTGGAGGAGAGAGAAGAGCAGAAAAAATAACTGTTGGGTACTGGGCTTAATACCTGGGTGATAAAATAATCTGTACAACAAATTCCTGTGACACGAGTTTACCTATGTAACAAACCTTCACATGTACCCCTGAACCTAAAATAAAAGTTAAAAAATAAGAGAATTGGCCAGATGAGGTGCCTCACTCCTGTAATCCCAGAGCTTTGGGAAGCCGAGGAGGGCAGATCACCTGAGGCCAGGAGTTTGAGACCAGCCTGACCAACATGGCGAAACCCCATCTCTATTGAAAATACAAAATTAGCCAGGCATGGTGGGAGGTGCCTGTAATCCCAACTACTTGGGAGTCTGAGGCAGGAGAATTGCTTGGACCTGGGAGGCGGAGGTTACAGTGAGCTGAGATCATGCCACTGATTCCAGGCCAGGCAACAGAGTGAGACTCCGTCTTAAAATAAAATAAAATAAAATAAAATAAAATAATAAAATAAAATATCAAATTTATCAATATTTTCTTGTATTGCCTCTGACTTTTGAGTCACATTTAGAAAGCCTTTTCCTACACTATGGTTAAAAAACGACTCATCCGGTCTGGGCACGGTGGCTCAAGCCTGTAATCCCAGCACTTTGGGAGGCCAAGGCGGGCAGATCTCCTGAAGTCGGGAGTTCATGACCAGCCTGACCAACATGGAGAAACCCTGTCTCTACTAAAAATACAAAATTAGCTATGCATGGTGGCAGGCATCTGTAATCCCAGCTATTCTGGAGCCTGAAGCAGGAGAATCACTTGAATCCAGGAGGCAGGGGTTGCAGTGAGTCGAGATCACGCCATTGCACTCCAGCCTGGGCAACAAGAGCAAAACTCCGCCTCAAAAACAAACAACAACAACAAAACAAAACAAAACAAAAAAACCATGACTCATCCATCTTTTTGTCTGATATATTTGGAGTTTATTACTATATGCAGAGTGAGGTATGACTCTAATTTCATCTTTTGCCAAATGGCATATTTATTTAAAAGTTTATCATTGCTCTGGCTGGGCACGGTGGCTCAGGTCTGTAATCCTAGCACTTTGGGAGGCCGAGGTGGGCAGATCACTTGAGGCCAGGAGTTCAAGACCAGCCTGGCCAGCATGGCAAAACCCTGTCTCTACTAAAAATACGAACAATTAGCCAGGCATGATGGTGCGCACCTGTAGTCCCAACTACACAGGAAGCTGAGGAAGGAGAATCACTTGAACTTGGGAGGCAGAGGTTGTGGTGAGCCAAGATTGTGCCATTGCTCTCCAGCCGGTGTAAAAGAGTGAAACTCTGTCTCAAAAATAAATAAATAAGTGTAAAAATAAAAGTTTATCATTGCTCTAATAATTCAAGATGCACATGTATCATACTACATTTCCATATGTACTTGGATCTATTTATCTTTTCCTTTAGTCTGTCTATTCATTTACCAGTATCACAATGTTTAAATCACAGAGGCCAGTTTCCTCTGATAGTTTTTCTTTTGCAGTGCTTTTCTGAGTATTCTTATAATTTGTTTTCCATACGAACTTTAGTATCAACATGTCCAACTCCATGAATCTTGTTAGTATTGTATTGCAACTGTTGTAAATTTGTGAGTTAACTTAGGAAGAGTTGATATCTTTATAAAGTTGAGTTGATTTACCCAAGAACAGGGGAGGTCTTTCCATTTGATCAAATCTACGTTTATGTCTTTCAGGAGAGTGCCATTCGTGTTTTAGTCCAAAGAAGAGACTTATAATGAAAGGTTCAGGAATCATGGGGCACCAACCTTTAAACACAACATGCTGTGATTGCACCCTCCTTGATATCCATTCAACTAATATTTACTAAGCATTTATCTACCAGATGGTAGGATCTGTGCTAAGACCTGTGGATACTAAAGTAAAACACCTGGTTCCTGCCTAGGAGGTGCTCACAATTTAGTAGGAGGACCGTTTATTAAATTGACAGTAGCGATTACTCTTTTAAAGGATAGCCCAGTCTTTTCACTGGGAGAACTAGATTCAGTGTCTGTGAGACATCAAGGAGGATGTCGGAATTGGTTGTATGAAACCTAGCTGGAAATTTGTTTCTCAATGTCATTTATGCATGAAATAACTTTTACTTACAGCTGAGTCTTACAGAAGATAATTTGAAAGTCTAATTGTAAAGTGTTGAAGCCTTTCTTGTTCTTGCATGTGTATCCAGTGTGATATCAAGTGGAATGTTGTAATTAGTTGACTTCAGCAGCAGCTGGTACTCAGCAAGATTTTCTTCTTAAATCACTTTACTTTCCCGGGTCATTAATAATCTGACTAAAAAGGAAGGAAATTCTTAAGACCTTTATTATGCTTCCTAATTTTTTTCTATCAGTTCTTGCAATGTAATATATGACTAGCACGTTTTCTGTGTGTGATAACAATGTTGGATATTGTATTTATATGCTTTTAACAAAATATAATTGTTGCGCAAGTCGAGTGAATCATCACTTTAAAAGTTGTTTTACTATGGCTCCTTCAAACTTAATTCACATCTTATTTTGAGCCCATGGAGAGTCAAGCAGGATCTTAAAAAATGTGTGATCTGAGGTAAAATTAATTAACCCTTTCAGGATTGTCAATGTTCCTAGAAAAACAGATAATTTATTTTTCGGACTGTTCTTTGGCCAAATATCTAATATAGGATTTCCAATCTTGCATTATCTTGCTAGAATAGAATTCTAGTTTTCAAAATGGAACTAAGATAATGATAAGATGCTAATATGGATGCATGCTTATGACTATAGAATTAGAAGTGTGATTGTGAATACTAGCTAGGAAAAGGAGATGGGGTCACAGAAGGGAAGGAATCTTATTCTTTTTGATCCTTTCTTATCTCAGCTTGAAAGTAAAAGGAGATTTTTTCACTATAGCTTTTCAAAAAGCAAAGACTGTTTCTTCAGGGAGTCCAAGAGTCCAAGAGAGAAAAATGATGGAATGTGGTCTTAGAAGCTTTTCAGAATGAGAAGCAGGTAGCTATTATTAAAATATGAGCTGAAAGTAACCTTACATGGAACTTACTCACAAGTAACTCCCAGAATTTTGCTAGTATTTTTTTTTTCCTTTTTTGGTTAATTTTAACCTTACTCTTTTCTGCACGGCACTGTAGTCATTCAGTTAAATCAATTCATTCCCAATCCTACACAGTTCCCCACTCCTACTCTGGTCTCTGACCCTTTTCTCCACCCTGCTTGTACTTTTCCTCTTTTATTTTCATTCTAAAGTGGATGCTACAAGAGAGCTATGTAGGCTCTAAGTCTTTGCGGCTTGTCACTATCCTTAACAATCTGCAAAACTGGTTTTCTTCTTTTTTTTTTTTTTTTTGGTTCTTGTATCTAGATCACCTAAAGTTACTGATCACATCAATTAATATCATCAGTTGTCCTCCATCAAACAAGAGTATTTATTCCAAAATAATAATGACAACATTTATAACCAGAAAATTTCAAAAACACAGAAAAGTGAGGTGATTGTGTCACAGAATTATTACATACTGACTGACAAGCTGGGAAATGTGAACTATGGAATGAAATACGAGTTTCAGTAGCAGTCAATAGTAACTGCTCCCCACTCGACTTCTGAGAGTGTAGATACAACATTCCCCACAACCCTCACCCCCAAACCACCAAACCTAATAAGGGAAAAAAAAGCTTCTCACCACCATTTTTTGAAATCTTGGCTGACCTAGTGTTAGTGTTTTAACCTCATCCAATGCAATCACATTCATCATTGCATTTCATAGATGAATTCCTGCTCCTTAACATCCTCTCCATACCTGGTCACTTGTATTTCATTATATATTAAGATTTGACAATAACTTATTAAAAGGAAGCATATCCATATTCACTTGCTACATAACTGCTCTCTTTCCTTCTGTAGTTTGTGTGTATTTTTTTAAATGCCATGTAGAAGAAGAGGGACTGTTTATAAATTTAGTTTAAAATTTTTATAAAGAGAAGGATTGTTTTAGACTTTTTTCTCCCAGAGATTCAGGATTTGGATTTTATCATGTTTCAACTAAAAATAGAACTATACAGTAGTTATAATTGCATGGAACTTACTGGTTCATTGTCTTCTATAGAATTAGAGGTTACTATACCTTTAATCTTAGAACAAGCTTACTTTCATTTAATTACTGTAATACAGGACCAGTCATGCTCAAACTGACAGCACTGCCCATATACCTATCATGAGTTCTAGCCCAGGGAAAAGTAGAAGAGAGAAACACCATTGTGAAATGAACACTTCTTGGCTATGAAAGAAATTACTTCAAAAATTTTCCTAACACACTCTCTTCTCTCCCCTTCTGGGACTCCAGTTATGTTTGACTATTGGATATTATCTCATTGTTATGGATATTCTGTTGGTTTTTTAAAAATATTCTTATTTCAATTTAGGTCATTTTTATTGACTTGTCTTCAAGTTTACTCATCCATTTTTTTTTCCTGCAATATCTAATCCACTGTTAAGCCCATCCAATAAATTTTGACTTCTAGTATTGCATTTTAAAGTTTTAGAATTTTCATTTTGTTGTTTCATAGGGTTTCCATTTTTTAATAGAAAATCAAGAGAAAAGTCTCTTCATCCATAATATGCATTTTTCTGTAAACTCTTTGACAAACATAATTATCGTTGTAAAGTTTTTGTCTACTGATTTCAATAACTAGATTATCTCTGGGTCTGTTTTTACTTCCTCTCAGTTTTTTCCTGATTATCATGTTTTCCTCCTTCCTCACATTTTTTATATATCCCTCCTCTATTGCTATTCTCTCACTGTGAGGAAGCCTGGACGAATAGACTTACTGGATTGGGTTCTTCCAGACTCCAGACTCCTCCTACTGTATCCTTCACCCCAGTCATTCAGGGAAGGCCTGGTTATTTCTTCTCATTCTCAGAAGGTCTCGCCATCCAGGTGTGGAAGCTGCTGCCATTTTCTGCTCATTTGTCTCTGGACCATAATTTATCAAGGCTTCTTTACTGCCCTTGCTCTTCACTAGCTCCTTAGAAAACAATGGTTTTTATTTTATCTAGGTCTTTTATTGTAGATACTATGAGAACAAAGGTCTTTTGCATTATTCTACATCCTAACTCAAAGCAGAAGTCTAACCTACTTCTTTAAGTCAATGTGTAGATTCCTGGCAAAGGACACAGGACATTGAGGAATATTCATAAAGTCCCCAGAGAATTTGTGGCATCAATGATTTCTGTTAAAAAGTTGGGAGTTTGTTGGGGGCAGGGAGATGGATAATGAAATTTCCTGGGAAGATGTTATTTATGATTATATTTTTCAAATGAGATAACAAAGGGAAATATAGAGAGAGAACATGAATAAGCACAGGATCATTAGAGTCAGCATCACAAGATTAGAGACTATGAAGTTACCATGCTATTATAATCACAATAGGTTCAAGTTAGTAGAAAACCTTAGGTAGTCTCAAGTCCAAATTCATCTGATAGATGGTGATAGTTATTTGAGGTTCACTTGATAGACTGAATGTTTCTTTTGCTTTCTCCAATGTCCTAGGAAGCCTGTGACTAAACATCAGTGTTTCTTCATCAGACCTATAATGAAGGCCTCTCCTTCCTTTTTAATTTCTCATAACCAAAAACCCCAGGAAGCATTTATCTTTTTCTGAGTTCTAAATTGGAAATCTTTTTTCAAAAAAAATCAAACTTAGACCTTGTAACCTAGGAGAAAAAAATCACACCCTCTCTGCACAATGAAAAACAAGTTTTGTTAAGTGGTGTTATCAACGTTTGACAAAAAGATAACACCTCAATTAGTTTACATGAGGCAGGGCAGGTCTGAAGGATCAAAGGCATTTTGGGATGCATGGATGCATGTGAATCCTGCCAGGTCTGTAGGATAGCACAGGAAAAAATGTGTTAATTAAGAATAGACCTCAAACACTTTAATGCTGACTCACAGGCTCAGCGACTAGAAATTCATGCTTTGGGCACTTAAAAACTAAAATCAGAACTCATGGTAATTGAACAATGTTTCCACAGTCTAAGAATTAATGTCACCAATGATTCTTATTAGGATATGGTCCACTGTTAGGCTTCTAATTTGTGCCAGGACATGTAAACTTCCCTTCATATGCAGTGTTTCTTGAAAAGTTCTAGGAGAAGGTGCTTAAGAGTCACCTTCATGATCTAACAGGAGATCAATAGTTTATATCCTAAGGGAATTTCATAGTTACAAACAGCTTAAATATTTCAACCAGAAAAAGCCAAGGAGAGAGAGAAAAACAGTGCACTAATAATACATACCCTAGGGAGTAAGCTTAGGATACAAGAGCAAACAGAAAATGTAGGAGGTGTGCACATTTTTAGGAAAAGAACATCTGAAGGTTGAGTTGATACAAAAGTATGATCTGTGGTTATATCAACTGTGATAAGAAGAATCGTGCTGTTTTTTCAGAAGATAATTTGTTTATTAAATGTGACCAATGCCTTCTTTGGAATCTATAGAAATACCATACACTAAACTTACATGAACATCCTTTCTCTCACAGGAAAAGGTGATTTAATTATTGAAAGAGCTTTTAAAAATAGAAATTAAACTCTTCTGGCTTTAGAGCAGCTCCCAGTTGAGATACTTTGGTAAGGTAACAGAAAAATATCATGATTGCTACATCCAACCATCTCGAAGTTTCTTAAAGAAACTTCGTGGTTTCCTAATACAATGCATTAAATGTAAAAACTTTGTTTGCAGACTTCTTTTATCTTAACTTGTTTTGGCTCCTTTTGTTTAATTTATTTTATCTTGTATCATTCATTTATTATTATTTTTATTATTTTAACTTTAAAATGTTTTTGTCTTACATTTTCTCCTAGTGAATGCTCCAGAGGGCATTGGCTATAAGATAGAAGATTTTATTCTATCTAAAAAATAGAAGATTTTATTCCTTGTACCTGGGGCCAGCAGGATTTAACGAAAGGCAATTGAAGATTTACAATATTATTGTTTTAAAATATTTAAACTGCCTACAAATTGCACATCATCTGTAACAATGACTTGAGAATATTGCTAGGGAAAGTAATAATTTATGACTCCAGACATAAACTTGCTTAATATTCCATGGCAATTTACAAAAAATAAAATGTTCCTAACATTTTATTTATGAGTGATCATCCGTTCATCCTTAATCATAACGGTATCAGAGAAACCAGAAAAAAATAGAAGAATATATCAAAAAATTCTTTTAATGTACAGTGTTGTTTATATTCAAGCCAGAAACTAAGATAACTTTTCTCTACTGACCTAGTTTTCCATCTACTTCTGCCACATTTTGACAGTCATATTTTTTAAAACTATATGTATATGTGTATGTGTGTGTGTCTTCACTCTTCCAAGTCATATTAAATTGAAAGGCTCTATGTCTACCTATCCTATATGTCTACCTATCCTATATGTCTGCCTCCATGTAAAGGTCATCCCATGATACTACAGGTTCCATTTAAGGCTCTGGTTAAATTCCATTTTCTCCATGAGCTCTACAGCTTTTTCTGACCTTCTATTGATCTTATTTTCCAAAATGCTCACCTGAGAATCATGTGATGCTAAGTGTATTGACTTATATTTCTGTGTTACATAATTTTTTAACTCTTGAAATATATTTTAATATTTGAGTGTCCACATATTTTCTTCTCTAAGAAAGTTTTATGCTCATTGAACACTGTATTCTTTATAGTTTCCTCAGCCCCTTGTACAGTGTCTGCCATAAAGTTGGCCCTCATTAGCAGAAAAAATACCAGACCATGTAAATTCTCTGAATTTCTAGCTAGAACACTCTTTTTCATCAGAATTTCTGAGCTCCCAAATCTGGAAGATTATTATTCTCTCTCTAATAAAACATATAGTGATCTTTAAAAAAATAAAACAATCCATGGTAAACAATTTATGCTAGGTAACAATCTGTGGTAGGTGAAAACAAAATAAAACAATCCATGAGAACATTTCTTGGAGGAGCTATTGCTCTAGCACTAGCATATAGCCTTGAAAACCTAGTAATAGCTCCTCTAAGAAATGCCCTCATGTCCTGAAATGAGTCAGCAGTTCCTTGAAAGACAAATGGCTCACTGTTACCACCTTGGCACCCTCAGAAAGTAGCAGAAAGTGGTGCATTCATAGTCTCTCCATTAAACCCTAAGAGTGGCAACTACAGGAGAGTCTGGCTCCTTCTAGAAGATTAAATGAAAAATTTGTAAAGTCTCCTGCATACCATCAGAAGTATAATCTCATATCTGCTTTAGTTTAGTTTATTGTAGTAGTTGGGGTTCTCCAGAGAAATGGAACCAATAGGATGTGTGTGTGTGTGTGTATGTGCACATACACACAAACACATGTATATAGTGATTATAGAGGCTGGCAAGACCAAGTCTTCAGGGTGTGCCAGCAGGTTGGAGATCCAGGAAAGAGCTTATGTTACAGTTCAAATCTAAAGGTCATCTACTCCAGAATTCTCTCTTGGTCAGGAGAGGTCCAACTTTGTGGTATTTAGGCTTTCAACTGAAGGCCCACCCACATTTTGGAGGACAATCTGCTTTACTCAAAGTCCACTAAGTTAAATGTAGAGCTCATCTAAAAACACCCTTACAGAAACATCCAGAATAATATTCAACCAAATATATGAGCACCCTGTGTCAGCCAAGTCGACACATACAATTTACCATCACATTTAGTTTTTATTTTGTTTTAACCGCAGGTACTCCCACACTCCCTTGGCTCAGTGTGAACTTCATCTACCTGAGAGTGGGGACCCTCTGCAACTTATTCATCAGTGTATCCACAGCACCTAGCCCGACGGATGAATAAATCACTGCACACTACTAGCAGCCATTCTCAGCCATCCTTCTTTTCTCCCACTCCCAGTGGCATTTCAGGCAGCATCTGACTCAACAGTAGTCCCGAGTGCCTTCATGTATACCCCCCACCATACATACATATTGCCTCACTTGCTCATAGGCCACAGGGGCATATGTTAAAAGTGGATCATCCTAAATACACTGTCCATAAGCAAACTGATATCTAATCAGACACTGGCCAAGTAACTTTATCCTACATTGTCACAGAAAGCAGAGATTGTCTTTGATACTTGGTAAAGTGCCATCTACTTCCCTAAGCACACTTACGCTTCTTTTTGATAACTTGCTTTTTCTTGCTCCTTCCCTTGTTACTTGGCCTTTACACACACACACACACACACACACACACACACAGGCACACACCCCTACCTTCCTCTCTATTGTCCTTTTTTTCCCAAACTTTTCCTTACCTTCATATACTTTCCCAAGAGTGGAATGGAAATAATGTTAATTCTAGGATTCACAGAGCTGTTTGTGAAGCTCTCTTGTCTTCAAGGAGAATTGTCAGCTGTTCTTTTGTCTCCTACCTTCCCTAGGGTGTAACTCACTGCACTGTTCAATGTCACAGGCTTCAGTATCACATTCAGGCTTGTGGTAGTTGTGTTGCTTGTATAAGTGTGAAAATAAATACTGGGATTGGTGCCCAGAATCTAATGAAACAAGGCCATAGACCTAGAAGCCACTTAAATGTTCCTTATTTCTGTTACTTTCTTCCTTTTCGTCTGTCCTTTCTCAGGGCTGTATTTACAGATGAAGTCTGAATTTAGAGATTAAGTGATTTTGTTATTGAATAGGAAGTGGATGCAAATGCTTGCAAATAAAAGATTCAAAATCAGTGGACACTTTTTGAGTACAATAATTTTGAAAAAATTTCTCTATACTATACTTTGTTGTGTGTTTTCTTCCCACACAAAAATTGTGTAATATGTAGGCCACTCAGACAGAAACATCACTGTTCATGCATATTTTTATATGTGGGCTGTTTTATATGTGGGTTTTCTTGCTCTGTACACCAGAATCTTGACTAGATGAATGAGGTAGACCAATTCTGATATTTATCCAAAGTACCGGTTCTTTACTTTTTAGAATCTCAGATATCTTTAAGGGTCTAAAGAAAGCGATGAATCCCCTATATGCACATGAAATTTTGCAAAGAATTTTAGCTTTGACCCAAAGATACCCTTCAAGTCTATCCACGGGACTACAGATAAGAATCTCTAAGTGTTGTTCCCCTCCCTGTGTCCATGTGTTCTCATTGTTCAGCTCCCACTTACAAGTGAGAACATGTCATGTTTAGTTTTCTGCTCCTGCATTAATTTGCTGAGGATAATGGCTTCTAACTCTATCCATGTCCCTGCAAAGGACATGATATCACTCCTTTTTATGGCTGCATAGTATTCCATGGTGAATATGTACCACATTTTCTTTATCCAGTTTATCATTGACAGACATTTGGGTTGATTTCATGTCTTCGATTTTCTCTTCCTGCATTAGTTTGCTCAGGATAATGGCTTCAAACTCTATCCATGTCCCTGCTAAGAACATGATCTCCTTCCTTTTTATGGCTGCATGGTATTCCATGGTGTATATGTACCACATTTTCTTTATCCAGTCTATCATTGATAGGCATTTGGGTTGATTCCACGTCTTTACTATTGTGAATAGTGCTGCAGTGAACATACGTGTGTATGTGTCTTCATAGTAGAATGATTTATATTCCTTTGGGTATATACCCAGTAATGGGATTGCTGGGTCAAATAGTATATCCAGTTCTAAATCTTTGAGGAATCACCACACTGTCTTCCACAATGGTTGAAGTAATTTACATTCCTACCAACAGTGTAAAAGCATTCTTATTTCTCTGTACATGTACCTTGAACTTAAAAAAATAATAAGTTTTTAAAAAAGAATCTCTGATCTATGCACCACTTCATTCCAGCCTAGGCAACAGAGTAGGACCCTGTCTCTAAAAAATTTTCTAAAAAGTAATCCCTCATCTATGACAAAAAATTCTGCCTACTCTGAACTTTATAAAGGATTAATTGAATCCTTTATAAAGGATGAATCCACTCATATTATGTAAGTTCTGTATATGTCACTAAATTCTTAACCTAACAGTGAAACTCAAATAAATGTCATTGGTGTTTGCTACAAACTTCATATTTCTTTCTCTCTGAGACTTGGTGAATTTAGGGAATAATCTTTGCCCTGGTGTGGCCCAAACTCCATGGTCCCTCAAGCTGTAACAAGACCTGTTAATCTTCAGCATATTCTCATGGAGCCACACTGGGAGATACGGTTTCACATTCAGAAGCTAACTTTTACTTTTCTTTGTGCACTTGTGCAAATTTCTTTTAAAGTACAAACTCTCTATTGTATTGCTAAGTTCTTTCTCTCTTAAAAAATATCTGCTATCCCTAAGTTCCCCAAAGACTTTTTTCTCTGTTTGCAGGAATCTGTGGTATAACCTCTCTCTGAATTGAGTGTTTTCCATCTGTCTGTGATCTGTACTCTTTGCTATCCTTGGGGGTTGGAAGGATAGAAGGTTTTGAAACATCCTTTGGCTAAAAGAGCATTTTTGTAGCTGGAACTTGCACTGAAAGCAGATCCCTTGCCCCAGTTGAGGTAGAAATATGGAAACCATGACACCTCCTATTCCCCTCCCCCTACCAGAGGCTGAGGCAGTTAAAGGTGTATCTTCCCATAACCTCATCATGCTCTGTTGGCTATGGCAAATTGAACAGAATATATAAGCAGAAAATCAAATTACTTTATTTCATAGTTATCCAGTCTTACAACTTTTTTTTTTTTTTTTTTTAAAGAGACAAAGTCTCAACCTGTTACCCAGGCTGGAGTGCAGTGGTACAATCTGAGCTCACTGCAGCCTTAAACTCCTGGGCCAAGCCATCCTCTTGCCTCCACTTCCCGAGTTTGAGATTACAGGTATGAGCCACTGCACTCAGCCAATCTCATACCTTTTATTTTTTATTTATTTTTTTATTATTATTATACTTTAAGTTCTAGGGTACATGTGCATAACGTGCAGGTTTGTTACATATGTATACTTGTGCCATGTTGCTGTGCTGCACCCATCAACTCGTCAGCACCCAACAACTCGTCATTTACATCAGGTATAACTCCCAGTGCAATCCCTCCCCCTCCCCCCTCCCCATGATAGGCCCCGGTGTGTGATGAGATTTTAAAGCAAATGTTTTATGTGTGAAACATTTTGAATCCCAGATTTAAGCAAATAAAATTCAAGAAGGCAAAAATTATTTCCAAGTCCTGTAAGTTGAGAGGCAGTTAATATACTCATTCAATTCATTAATTATGTACTATATCATATTGGGTAAATATGAGGCAAGCCTTCTACCTTCTCAAAGTTTTGAGTCATAAAAATGAAAAATTAAGTTAAGAGGAAAATCATTAGCTTTGAATTGAATCTGCATACAGGCCTCAGGGAACCACATATCAATCTCAATCTTTTAATGATTATAACAATCATCTCAGGAGCTGGTAGAAGCTGACTTCAGTATATCATATATCATGCGCAATCCACCTATTGTACTTTCTATTCTGTTTAATTGGTCTACTTATCTAGTCTTAATTGACACTGATGAATTATAAGTGTTTGGTAAACCAAATCTCATTTTATTGTTTTTGGGGGAGCAGTGTTGGGTGTTTGTGGGTTTTTGCTTTTCCATGAAGAAGAGCTGTTTAGAATCTGGTGTTGAAGTTCCACAAAAACCCCGTTAGATTTTTGTTACAATTGAATGAAAAACATTGTTGAAAGAAACTAATCAACTGGTGGTGGCTCATGCCTATAATCCTAGCACTTTGGGAGGCTGAGGTGGGTGGATGGTTGAGCCCAGCAGTTTGAGACCAGCCTGGACAGCATGGTGAAGCCCCGTTTCTATTAAAAAAAAATAATTTATATATATATATATATAAATTATCTGGGTGTAGTGGCACATGCCTATGGTCCAAGGTACTTGGGAGGCTGAGGTAGGAAGATCCCTTGAGCCCAGGAGGCATGGTTGCAGTGAGCTGAGATTGCACCACTGCGCTGCTCCAGCCTGGGTGACGGAGTGATACCCTGTCGTACACACACACCCACAAAGAGAGAGAGAGAGAGAGAAAGAGAGAGAGAGAGAGAGAGAGAGAGAGAGAGAGAAACTTACCTGATCTAAATAAAGAGGAAGATGTTTCATGTTCATGGATTGGAATACTTAATATTGTTAAAAGGAAATACTTCCAAGTTTATCTACAGGTTCAACAGAATTCGTGTCAGAAACCCACCTGACTTCTTTGCATAAATAGACAAGCTCATCTTAAAATGTATATGGAAACTCAAGACACCCAAAATAAGCAAAACAATCTTGAAAAGGAATAAAGTTGAAAGATTCACACTTCCTTATTTCAAAACTTATTACATTGCTAGAGTAATGAAGATGGTGTGGTACTGGAATAAAGATAGACATATAGACCAGTGGAATAGAATTGAGAGTTCAGAAATAAACCCATATATCTATAGCCAATTGATTTTCAACAACAGTGCCAAGGCCATTCAGTGGGAAAAAAATAGTCTTCAACAAGTAGTGCTGGGATGTGTGTGTAGCCATATAAAAAAGAATGAAGTTGGGCCTACATCACATCATATACACAAATTAACTCAAAATGACAAATAATGTATCACCTCACTTAAATGCGGGATCTACAAATACCAAACTTTTAAAAGCAGAGAGTAAAATGGAGTTGGCAAAGGGGCTGGTGGGAGAGAAATGGACAAGTGGAGATGTTGGTGAAAGAGGACAAAGATTCAGTTAGACAAGATGAATAAGTTCTAGTCATCTATTGTACAGCATGGTCACTATAGTAACAAAAATGTATTATATACTTGAAAATTGCTAAGAGAATAGATCTTAAATGTTGTCACCACAAAAAATAAGTATGTGAAGCAGTATTTTAATCACCTTGATTTAATCATTTCACAATTTATACATATATCAAAACATCACATTTAATGGAGTTTTTTGGTAAATTATATCTTAAATCTTAAAGAAGAGAAAATGAAATAAGAAAAGAAAAATAAAATAATAAGCCACTAAAAAATTAACTCAAAAGGAATCAAAAACCTAAATATAAGAGCCAAACTATAAATCTCTTAAAAGAAAACATATGGATAAATCTTTTTGACCTTAGATTTGGCAACAGAGTCTTAGCTATGACCAAAGCACAAACAACAAAATTAAAAAATAGATAAACAGGATTTCATTAAAATTAAAAATGTTTATGCTTCAAAGGATACAATCAAGACAGTGAAAAAGACAACCCACACGATGAAAGAAGCTATTTACAAGTCTATGTCTGCTTAGGACTTGTATCTGTACAAGTATGTAAAGGAATCACAACTTAAAAACCAATTTGATTTTGATGGCTCTGGGACCTTCAGTAATTGTCACACAGGGGAGAAGAGAAAGGACCTGGGCTTACCAAGATGGCCTGTCGCTACCCTGCCATCTTCAGTGGCAGTGCATGGAGCTACCTGTCACACAAGCAAAATTATGGGAGTGTTCTCCTCATGGTAGATGAGAATTCCATGGTTTGAGATCACTTCAAGTGGAGGTGGCTATTTCTTGTGTTCTGTTTTTGAGATTTAGATCAAATTTCAAGCCTTTTCATTACAGCTGAGTTCTTTACCTTAAGAAAAGCTTAAATGCTAGGCAGTAGTTCTCAGCTTCAGCTGCACATTAAAATTACCTGGAAATGTTTTGAAACGTACCCATGCCTGCTTCCCGATGCAGGTCAAATAAATCAAGATCTCTGGAGGTGGGTCACAGGCATGGGTAAATCAAATGTGCAGCCAGGGCAGACAGCCACTGAGCTAGAATCCTCTTTAATTCAGTCCAGCTCTTCTCCAGTAAATAGAGTCAATGTGTTTAGAGTTACTGTCAGCCATCTACTATAACAGATGTCAGGAAACGCTTATCTGTTTCTAATGAGACTTGCTTATCTGTCAGCTCTGATATTGAAAAGAGAAGCATAGTGATAGGATTATTTCTTTTCAGAATAAAATCTTATTTTTCCGTTAATGTGATTTAATATTGAAATATAAATTTTGGTGGTACAAGACACTCTTTTATATTCTATTTGTAATTAAAAGTATGTGAAAATACCATTTTCCCCCAAAGAAAGCAGGTCAGAATATTTTTAACAGCTGATTCTATAGGTCCCTTTGAGACAATCATTAGTAAAAGTGTAAATAATATTACTTTCAAATTTTAACTTAGAAAGAATGCTAAATTTGGATCTCAATTGCATACTTCTCTCCCAATTCTATTAAGTAATTAATTTAGAGAGGCTACAGAGAAGGGATCCCAGAAAGGGACTCATCGTGAATGAGTACAAACATGCTATATATCTTGTCTTTAAAACAAACAAACAAACAAAAAACAGCAAAAGCTCTCCTGGATCCCATATCTGTATATATATATAGCATATCTATATCTCTTTAGAAAGAGTTGTTTATGGCCGGGCAGGGTGGCTCACACCTGTAATCCCAGCCCTTTGGGAGGCCAAGGCAGGTGGATCACCTGAGATCAGGAGTTCGAGACCAGCCTGGCCAATATTGTGAAAACCCATCTCTAATAAAAATACAAAAATTATCTGGACATGGTGGTGCGCACCTGTAGTCCCAGCTACTGGAGAGTCTGAGGCTGGAGAATCACTTGAACCCGGGAGGCGGAGGTTGCAGTGAGCCAAGATCATGCCACTGCACTCCAGCCTGGGTGACAGAGTGAGACTCTGTCTCAAAAAAAAAAAAAAAAAAAAAAAAAAAAAAAAAAAAAAAAAAAAAAGATGTTCATATTACTAATACTGTTTTTTGTTTTTATTTTCATTTCTCCTTCTGTTCTTGCTTTAACCCTTTAAAGAGCTAGGTTTTTGTGCTTATACTCCACTGAATCATCTCTTGTAAGGGTCATCAGTGACCTCCTTGCTGCCAAATAAAATGGCCACATCTCAGCCTACATCAGCAGAATCTGGCCAAGTTGTTATTCCCTTGATCCAAAACAGTTCTTCTGGTTGACATCTTGGATGATGCTTTGTCTTGGTTCCCATCCCACCTCCCTGACTGCTCCTCTCCATTTTCTTTGCTGGTTCTTCCTCATCTCACTGAGTGTTTAGGTTGGATTGCCCCAGAGTTCTGTCTTCCTTCCCCTTCTCTCTCTCTGCCCTTTCTCTAGAACTCTAGATATTTTGTATCTCCTAAAATTTGACATATATGTTAGTAACTCCCAATTTATATTTCCGTTTTTTATATCTTTCCTGAAGTATAGACTCATTTCTCAGAATCTTCTCTTCAATACTAATAGACATCCCTAGTTTAATACATTCAAAAATAACTCTTGGTTTTCTCTTCTTCAAACTATTTTCTTTTCACAATCTTTCCCGTTGTAGTAATTGACAACTCCACTTACAAGTTGCTCAGGTAAAAACCTTGCCATCTTCCTTAATCTATTTCTTCTATACTCCACATTCAGTTTACCAGTTAATCTAGACAGGTCTACCTTTGAAGTTTATCCAGAATACCACCACTTCCATGCTACTGAAACAAGAAAGGTTCCCTTGTACGCTCACAGGGCATGCAATGGGGGTGTGACCCGCTTCTTCAGTGCCCCGCTGCTCAAACCTCCAGGGGGAGCATACAGATGAGCAAGCTGTGGGGCTCCGATACCATGGCAGTGTCTGGGGTGAATATTTACAGCTCCTGAAGCCCCTGTGTTACAGGGTGCTCTTTTAGTTTTGCTCTTTTAGTTTTGCCATCTATAGGTGGCTTGTGTTAACCAGCTCAATTAACTTCTACCTTGTTGAAAGGACAGAGGGCTTTCTGTATCCCCAGTTCTTGCCTTGGTGTACTGGGAGAATCGGATCACACCTGGGTTTGGGGAATGACTGCAAGGTTTTATTGAGTGGATGTAGCTCAGGGGAAGTCAGAAGGGGGGGGAGTGGGAAGGTTTTCCTCTGGAGTTGGGCCATTCAGTGGCCTGGGCTCTCCTCCGACTGCCCAGCCAAACTCCAGGTTGTTCTGCTTCTGCTGGTCGCTGGCCTGTGGGAGTGCGGGTGCCTGTTGGTGCGTTCCTCTCAAAGTCTAACCGCCTGTGTTCCTCCGCTGATGTGCTCCTCTCAACATCCAGCCGCCTGTATGTGTGCCTGCCAGGGTCTTGGGGGTTTTTACAGGCACAAGATGAGGGCGTAGCAGGCCGGGGTGATCTTGGGAAATGCAACATTTGTCCAGGAAATGCTTGTCCTCACCTAGGTCTGTGGGGGTGGAGCCCTAGCCAGGGACCACGCTTGTCTCTACCCAGCACTTCCCTTCCCCGCTTCCCTATCATTTAAAGGGATCAAGCTCTTCGCTTTCCAGCACTTCTGTAACACTACCACCCTATTGCCACTACCACCTCTCACCTGTATTACTGTACTGGCCTACTTACTGATCCTTATGTTCCCATTCTTATCAACCCCTCTCTTACACTCTCCCCACCCTCTCCCCACAACACAACTCAGGCTCTATCACTCCTCTGTTCAAACATTTTTTTTTTTTTTTGAGACAGACTTTCGCTCTTATTGCCCAGGCTGGAGTGCAATGGCACGATTTTGGCTCACCGCAACCTCCACCTCCTGGGTTCAAGTGATTCTCCTGCCTCAACCTCCCAAGTAGCTTGGATTACAGGCATGTGCCACCACCCCTGGCTAATTTTGTATTTTTAGTAGATACCAGGTTTCTCCGTGTTGGTCAGGCCGGTCTCCAACTCCCAACCTCAGGTGATATGCCCATCTCGGTCTCCCAAAGTTCTGGGATTACAGGTATGAGCCACTGCACCCGGCCCTCTGTTCAGAACTCTTAGTAGCCTCCGTAAAAGTCAAATCCTTACAGTGACCTCTAGGGTCCTATATGATAGGGGCTCTGCTACCTCTTTGGCCTCATCACCCAGAACTCCCACTCATACCCACTGGCTGCAGCATACTAGCCTTCATTCTGTTCTCAAACACTCCAGCAGGTGTCCTCTTTTTCTGGAATAGTCTACTTCCCTTCTCTGCCCTTTTCCAGAATGTTCTACTCACAAAAGACACATAACTCACATCCTTGCTTCTCTATGCGAATTTCCGCTCTTCAGAGAAGACCACCCTAATGATCTCATCTGAAATAGCAATCACCCTCCACTTTTCTCCCCAACTTTATTCCTGCTTTGTTTTACTTTGTAGCACTTATTATCAACTGACTTATCATACATTTGTTTATTGTCTATTTTCCCTCTGATGATGTAAGTCCAAAAGGATTTTTTTGTTCACTGCTATATCCTTAGCATGAAGAACAGTGATGGGTAAATAGTAAATGCTCAGTAAACGTGTGTTGTTTAAATTATAACTCGATTTCTTAGCTTTTAGCAAATTTCTTTCTTAATACATGTTCTAAATTTTTATCATTTGATTACCTACTTTTTATTTTTAAGTAAAATGCATTAAGAGTTTACCCCAAATCTTGATGAATAATCACTCATTAGGTACAATTCAGCACCATATTTTGTTGGATATAAGAAACTATCAACTATAAAATACATGATTAATTTTTATGCCACTAAGAAAAAAATGCTGCCGGCCGGGCGCGGTGGCTCAAGCCTGTAATCCCAGCACTTTGGGAGGCTGAGGCGGGCGGATCACGAGGTCAGGAGATCGAGACCATCCTGGCTGACACGGTGAAACCCCGTCTCTACTAAAAAATACAAAAAACTAGCCGGGCGAGGTGGCGGGCGCCTGTAGTCCCAGCTACTCGGGAGGCTGAGGCAGGAGAATGGCGTGAACCCGGGAGGCGGAGCTTGCAGTGAGCTGAGATCCGGCCACTGCACTCCAGCCTGGGCGACAGAGCGAGACTCCGTCTCAAAAAAAAAAAAAGGAAAAAAATGCTGCCTTTTAAGGTGTGACATGCTATTTATTGGAAGAAGCAATTTTTGTTTAAGAGTTATTAAAATACTAAGTCATATATGTATCATAGAATTAACAAAATATGGTATTAAGAATCTTCTGTAGGGCAGATATTGCCCCTCTCTTCCCTGAGTAAGGCGTGCAGAGGCTGGTGAGGGGAAAGACAGGTTTATGTGTGATAGTGTAACTCTTAATAACAGGAGTCATGAAAAGCGGGTAACCATAGAGATTATTTGAGTGGTTGGTATACTGGAGGGTAGGGTGAAAGATGATTTTATCTAAATGAGTCTGTCTCATTTTATGTTTTGTTTGCTGGGTTTTTTGTTTTGTTTTGTTTTTTGTTTTTGTCTTTTGTAAGCTCATTTTGTGACTGTTGAAGGATGTTTACTTCTTAAGGGATAAACTTAGGCAATAATAAAACAAAGACCAAGACAAATAATTTGGAAATTAATCCAACCAATTTCTTTTTGAACCAATAAAGTCAGGTATTATCTTTTGCAAAAGAAACAATTTAGTTTGCTTTCATTTCAAAAGCATTTGAAGCTTTCCCCAAAGGATACTTCTGGTGAATAAAATGGAAATTCAAAATGAAAAACTGCCAGGTCAGTTATCAGAGTTTGATTTATTCCTGAGAGGCAGTTGACTTAAACTGTGCGTGTCTGCAAGTCATTGCATCATCGGCAGTTCTCCTGAAATTACTTGGTAGGTAGATACTGAATCACCTTAAATGGCAGCTGGTCATAAAGGATCCAAGGCTTGAGAAACCATGCAATATTAGATTAGCTATAGTGTTTTACAGGGCCATTATCACTGGGAACAGACAAAGACATTGAAGGACAAAGAACAATTCTATCCTAAGGCACACATGGGATTCCTACCCAACAATAAGTGGTTTTGGTGTCTACAGAGAAAATAAAATATGTTTTCTCATAACATCATTTACCATAGGATTTGTTTAAGGTTAGTCCTCGCCTCATACTCAGTGTTACTTAGATTCATTTTCCATTCTTGAAAGTCCATAATATATGTATAACATAGGAGAAAACAAAAAAGGGAACTTGAAAAGTATGTGCAAACCTCTCCTCTCTCCTGGCTCCTGAATCCTTTGTTGGTGCTCTTTGACCACTAGGCCTTTGTTGGACTGATCACTATATGAACTGTGGGAAGAAAATGATTTTTAAAGCCAAAACAAGTAGAATATAAGGTTGTATTTAAGATAGGCTGAAGCTACTTGGGAAGGAAGTTCCAGGGTCAGTGAGGAATCTAAAGGTACACAGAGAAAGAAAAGGGGACATGAGTTGAAACTTGACAGCTGGTGGTTGAGAGCAGCTTTGAGCAATTTCCATGAGAAATAGAACTTTTGAGAGAGGAAAAGGAAAAGCTCTAAAGATCCTGTGTAGAAACCTTGCTGTGCTGTATGTGCTGTGCATGCAACTTTATGCTACTTCTGCCTCTTGAAACTTCAGTAAAAGCCTTTAATTCTTTCAATGTTTTCTGGAGTTATGTGTGTGCCTTTTTCTTTTTGGATGTAATGGCCTACGGGTAAATGTAAGGCAGCCGAAAACGTCCAGCTTTATTTGTGTTAGATTTACTTTTATTCTCAAGCTCTAACAGGGCAGCAGGCCCACCTTGGTAGAAATGCAAAGTATGCAAAGTGTGCTTAAATTTGTCTGGTGACATCTCCCTCATTCTATCTCAACATCTCCACCAAGGTACCACTAACCCTTGAGCTCCCTACTTGGACTGGACCACATTCTCACATCTTCTCTTCCATTGAACAGAAGTACCATGCCCCAAATCCTGTTCCATAAGAGACATAGTAAGTGAGTGGCCAGTTAAAGGATGAGTAACTTGTAGGAGAGTGCAGTCCTTAGGAACATGGAGTATGGAATCCAACAGACACAGGTTTGAATTGACTCTGGCCTTTCCTAGTTATGTGAAATTGGACAAGCTTCTTAGCCAATGCTATGGTTTGGATACAGTTTGTCTCCACCAAAACTCATGCTGAAATTTGATGTAGCAGTGTTGGGAGGTGGCACTAGTGGGAGATGTTTGGGTCATAAGGAAGGATTCCCTCTAATTGATTAACTCCCTCCCTCAGGATCAGTGAGTTTTTGCTCTTGTGGGAATGGATTAGTTGTTAGATGGCAGGTTGTTATAAAAACGAGTTCAACTTCCTAGAGTCTCTCTTGCTACTTCTCTCACCAACTGTTCTCTTTGCATGTGCCTGATCACTTTTCTGCTTCTCTGCCATGTTTTGATGCAGCAGGTGGCCCTCATCAGAAGCTGGCCAGTTGCGGCACCACGATTTTGAACTTTTCAGTTTGCAGAATCATAAGCTGAATACATATTTTTTTCTTCATAAACTATGCAGCCTCAGGTATTCTGTTGTAGCAACACAAAATGGACTAAGACACTCCCCAGTCCACTGTTTTCTTCAGGTGAAAGAGAGTGGATGCCTATCTTTTGGTGGTGGTGTAAGGATTCAATAAAACAGTGTTTGCATAGCAGACTCTACTGCTTTGGTCTCCTTAGCACCCTTTCTTTCCTTCTTCTAGTAACAGTCTGCCACTGGTACAATACCTTATCTTACAGCTACAGTGATTTCATCTACACTGGGGCCATTGGGGTCTATCCCAGGGATATTTGCTAGACTGGAGCTAAGGTGAGGACAGATCTTTGTGCTCTTGTCATGATGAAGGTGGGCTGACGGCCATGTCGTCTGTTCTATGAAGAGGCCAAGCTCCAAGAATAAAGCTGACGAATCCTGTTTGGAGTCAGATGGCATATTAGGTTATTTGAGTAAATTCTCCTACTGAAAAACAAATTAAAAACACTGTAAATTGTTTTTAAGTTATCTTAAAATCAGTGAATAGCTGACAAAATAGTAAGGTTAAAATTTAACTGAAAATGAGAATTAACGGTGGTAAACTGAAATCCAAAGCTGCTTATATTCATAAAAGATTCAAAAAACTGAGGATGTGAGCTTTTGTTTTAAATACATCAAAATTTCAGGGAACAGAAACCCAATTCCTATGGTCCATCAAATTAGGGAGTTGAATAGGAGATGTATCTCCATAAACACAAGGCCCCAAAGGACTCCCACCTCAGTATAGGAGTAAACTTGAAGTAAAACTGGCCCACCATCTTACCATCACCACCACCAGAGACCACAAAGGAAATGACCTTTGGCATAGTCCAGAACGGGAAAAAAGAAGTTCCTGAGAATTCACAACTGCAAGCTTGTTTTCCTGCTTTCCTGTAAATTTGCAGCTGAATTTTTATCACCTGAATAGTCCAAAAATTCTCAGTCTCATATTTACTTTAAAGTGGTCCTGGACTGGTAAAGACATGTGGGAAAACAAAAGAAAATCTTCTCTAAAAATATATTTTATCATAGGCATTATGAATGTTCCACAAATGATTTTTTTTCAGGAAAAAAAATGTAAAGCTCACAGCAAAAAGCAAAATTTTAAAAAGCACACAAGGAAACAGAGCCATATGAGTAAAACTACAAAATACTAGATAGAAGAAACAAACTAGAAAGACCTTAGGTGTTAGAATTACCAGAAGAGAATTATTTTTTAAATGTGTACCATAGTTAAAAACAAGTTTGTAAACATTATAAAGCAAATTATAAAAGACTAGCTCTATACCATACATGATCGTGAACCACAATGCAAATAAATTTGCAATAGAAATCAAAAAGACAGCAATAATGTTCCTATGTATTTGAATATTAAGAAACACATGATTACAAACTGAATAGAAAAAACTATGAAAATTAGAAAACATTTTTAACTGGGTGATATTAAAAATACTACTTTTGTTTTGCTTTTTAAAATTATACTTTAAGTTCTGGGATACATGTGCAGAATGTGCAGGTTTGTTACATAGGTATATGCATGCCACGGTGGTTTGCTGCACCCACAACTGGTCATCTACGTCAGGTATTTCTCCTAATACTATCCCTCCCCTACCCCCAACCCCTGACAGACCCTGGTGTGTGATGTTCCCCTTCCTGTGTCCATGTGTTCTCATTGTTCAACTCCCACTTATGAGTGAGAGCATGTAGTGTTTGGTTTTCTGTTTCTGTGTTAGTTTGTTGTGAATGATGGTTTCCAGATTTATCCATGTCCTGTAAAGGACATGAACTCATCCTTTTTTATGGCTGCATAGTATTACATGGTATATATGTACCATATTTTCTTTATCCAGTCTATCATTGATGGGCATTTGGGTTGGTTCCAAGTCTTTGCTATTGTGAATAGTGCTGCAGTAAACATATGTGTGCATGTGTCTTTATAGTAGAATGATTTATAATCCTTTTGGTATATACCCAGTAATGGGATTCCTGTGTCAAATGGTATTTCCTGTTCTAGATCCTTGAGGAATCGCCACACTGTTTTCCACAATAGATGAACTAATTTACACTCCCACCAACAGTGTAAAAACATTCCTATTTGTCCACATCCTCTCCAGCATCTGTTGTTTCCTGACTTTTTAATGATTCTAACTGGCGTATGATGGTATCTCATTGTGGTTTTGATTTGCATTTCTCTAATGACCAGTGAGGATGAATATGTTGAATAGGAGTGGTGAGAGAGGGCATTCCTGTATTGTGCCAGTTTTCAAAGGGAATTCTTCCAATTTTTGCCCAATCAGTGTGATATTGGCTGTGGGTTTGTCATAAATAGCTCTTATCATTTTGAGATAACGTTTCATCAATACCTAATTTATTCAGAGTTTTTAGCATGAAGGGCTGTTGAATTTTGTCAAAGGCCTTTTCTGCATCTGTTGAGATAATCATGTGGTTTTTGTCTTTGGTTCTGTTTGTATGCTGGATTATGTTTATTGATTTGCATATGTTGAACCAGTCTTGCATCCCAGGGATGAAGCCCACTTGATCATGGTAGATAAGCTTTTTGATGTGCTGCTGGGTTTGCTTTGCCAGTATTTTATTGAGGATTTTTGCATTGATGTTCATCAGGGAT
Organism: Macaca mulatta; assembly: GCF_049350105.2. Lineage (NCBI taxonomy): Eukaryota > Metazoa > Chordata > Mammalia > Primates > Cercopithecidae > Macaca > Macaca mulatta. The sequence goes on from NC_133409.1 coordinate 103,314,831, forward strand.
ATTGGTCTAAAATTCTCTTTTTTTTGTTGCATCTCTGCCAGGCTTTGGTATCAGGATGATGCTGGCCTCATAAAATGAGTTAGGGAGGATTCCCTCTTTTTCTGTTGATTGGAATAGTTTCAGAAGGAATGGTACCAGCTCCTCCTTGTACCTCTGGTAGAATTCGGCTGTGAATCCATCTGGTCCTGGACTTTTTTTGGTTGGTAGGCTATTAATTATTGCCTCAATTTCAGGGCCTGCTATTGGTCTATTCAGGGATTCAACTTCTTCCTGGTTTAGTCTTGGGAGAGTGTAAGTGTCCAGGAAATTATCCATTTCTTCTAGGTTTTCTAGTTTATTTGCGTAGAGGTGTTTATAGTATTCTCTGATGGTAGTTTGTATTTCTGTGGGGTTGGTGGTGATATCCCCTTTGTCATTTTTTATTGTGTCTATTTGATTCTTCTCTCTTTTCTTCTTTGTTAGTCTCCCTAGCAGTCTATCAATTTTGTTGATCTTTTCAAAAAACCAACTCCTGGATTCATTGATTTTTTGAAGGGTTTTTTGTGTCTCTCTCTCCTTCAGTTCTTCTCTGATCTTAGTTATTTCTTGCCTTCTGCTAGCTTTTGAATGTGTTTGCTGTTGCTTCTCTAGTTCTTTTAATTGTGATGTTAGAGTGTCAATTTTAGATCTTTCCTGCTTTCTCTTGTGTGCATTTAGTGCTATAAATTTCTCTCTCCACACAGCTTTAAATGTGTCCCAGAGATTCTGGTATGTTGTATCTTTGTTCTCATTGGTTTCAAAGAACATCTTTATTTCTGCCTTCATTTCATTATGTACCCAGTAGTCATTCAGGAGTAGGTTGTTCAGTTTCCATGCTGTTGAGCAGTTTTAATTGAGTTTCTTAGTCCTGAGTTCTAGTTTGATTGCACTGTGGTCTGAGAGACAGTTTGTTATAATTTCTGTTCTTTTACATTTGCTGAGGAGTGCTTTACTTCCAGCTATGTGGTCAATTTTGGAACAAGTGGATGTGGTGGTGAGAAGAATGTATATTCTGTTGATTTGGGATGGAGAGTTCTGCAGATGTCTATTAGGTCCACTTGGTGCAGAGTTGCATTCAATTCCTGGATATCCTTGTTAATTTTCTGTCTCGTTGATCTGTCTAATGTTGACAATGGGGTGTTGAAGTCTCCCATTATTATTGTGTGGGAGTCTAAGTCTCTTTGTAAGTCTCTAAGGACTTGCTTTATGAATCTGGGTGCTCCTGTATTGGATGCATATATATTTAGGATAGTTACCTCTTCCTGATGAATTGATCCCTTTACCATTATGTAGTGGCCTTCTTTGTGTCTTTTGATCTTTGATGGTTTAAAGTCTGTTTTATTAGAGACTAGGATTGCAACCCCTGCTTTTTTTTTTGTTTGTTTTCCATTTGCATCGTAGATCTTGCTCCATCCCTTTATTTTGAGCCTATGTGTGTCTCCGCATGTGAGATGGGTCTCCTTAGTGCTTCCTTGCTCTTGTAAGGCAGGCCTGGTGGTGACAAAATGTCTCAGCATTTACTTGTCTGTAAAGGATTTTATTTCTCCTTCATTTATGAAGCTTACTTAGTTTGGCTGGATATGAAATTCTGGGTTGAAAATTCTTTTCTTTAAGAATGTTGAATGTTGACACCTATGCTCTTCTGGCTTGTAGGGTTTCTGCAGAGAGATCTGCTGTTAGTCTGATGGCTTCCCTTTGTAGGTGACCTGACCTTTCTCTCTGGCTGCCCTTAACATTTTTTCCTTCATTTCAACCTTGGTGAATCTGAAGATTATGTGTCTTGGGGTTGCTCTACTTGAGGATTGTCTTTGTGGTGTTCTCTGTATTTCCTGAACTTGAATGTTGGCCTGTCTTGCTAGGTTAGGGAAGTTCTCTTGGATAATCTCCTGAAGAGTGTTTTCCAACTTGGTTCCATTCTCCCTGTCACTTTCAGGTACACCAGTCAAGCGTAGGTTTGATCTTTTCACATAGTCCCATATTTCTTGGAGGTTTTGTTTGTTGCTTTTCGTTCTTTTTTCTCTAATCTTGTCTTCACACTTTATTTCATTAAGTTGATTTTCAATCTCTGATATCTTTTCTTCTGCCTGATTGATTCATCTATTGATACTTGTGTATGCTTCATGAAGTTCTTGTGCTGTGTTTTTCAGATCCATCAGGTCATTTATGTTCTTCTCTAAACTGATTATTCTAGTTAGCAATTCATCTAACGTTTTTCAAGGTTCTTAGCTTCCTTGCATTGGGTTAGAACATGTTCCTTTAGCTCAGAGGAGTATGTTATTACCCACTTTCTGAAGCCAACTTCTATCAAATTGTGAAACTTATTCTCCATACTGTTTTGTTCCCTTGCTGGCGAGGAGTTGTGATCCTTTGAAGGAGAGGAGGCATCCTGATTTTTTGCAATTTTCAGCCTTTTTGTGCTGGTTTTTCCTAATCTTCATGGATTTATCTACCCTTGGTCTTTGATGCTGGTGACCTTTGGATGGGGATTTTTGTGGACATTTTTTGTTGTTGTTGATGTTGATACTATTCATTTCTGTTTGTTAATTTTCCTTCTAACAGTCAGGCTCCTCAACTGCAGGTCTGCTGGAGTTTGCTGAAGGTCCACTCCAGACTCTGTTTGCCTGGCTGTTTGCCTCACCAGTGGAGGCTGCAGAACAGCAAAGATTGCTGCCTGTTCCTTCCTCTGGAAGCTTCATCCCAGAGGGGCACTTGCCAGATGCCAGCCGGAGCTCTCCTGTATGAAGTTTTTGTTGACTCCTGCTGGGAGGTGTCCTCCAGTCAGGAGGCATGGGGGTCAGGGACCCACTTGAGGAGGCAGTCTGTCCCTTAGCAGAGCTCGAACACTGTGCTAGGGGATCCACTGCTCTCTTCAGAGCCAGCAGGCAGGAACGTTTAAGTCTGTTGAAGCTGCGCCCACAGCTGCCCTTCCCCCCAGGTGCTCTGTCCCAGGGAAATGGGAGTTTGATCTATTAGCCCCTGACTGGGGTTGCTGCCTTTCTTTCAGAGATGCCCTGCCCAGAGAGAAGAAATCTAGAGAGGCAGTCTAGCTAGAGCAGTTTTGCTGAGTTGTGGTGAGCTTTGCCCAGTTCAAACTTCCAGTGGCTTTGTTTACACCGTGAGGGGAAAACTGCCTACTCAAGCCTCAGTAATGGTGGACACCCCTCCCCAGACCAAACTCCAACATCCCAGGTCAACTTCAGACTGCTGTGCTGATGGTGAGAATTTCAAGCCAGTGGATCTTAGCTTGCTGGGCTTTGTGGGAGTGGGATATGCTTAGCCAGACCACTTGGCTCCCTGGCTTCAGCCCATTTCCCAGGGAAGTGAATGGTTCTGTCTCGTTGGTGTTCCAGGAGCCACTGGGGTATGAAAAAAAAACTCCTGTGGCTAGCTCAGTGTCTGCCCAAACGGCTGCCCAGTTTTGTGCTTGAAACCCAGGGCCCTGGTAGTGTAGGCACCCAAGGGAATCTCCTGGTCTGCAGGTTGTGAAGATAGTGGGAAAAGTATAGTACCTGGGTCAGAATGCACCATTCCTCATGCACAGTGCCTCAAGGCTTCCCTTGGCTAGGTGAGGGAGTTTCCTGACCCCTTGTGCTTTCTGAGTAAGGCAACGCCCCACACTGGTTTGGCTCGCCCTCCGTGGGCTGCACGCAGTGTCTAAAAAGTCCCAATGAGATGAGTCAGGTATCTCAGTTGGAAATGCAGAAATCACCCTCCTTCTCCATTGATGTCACTGGGAGCTGCAGACCAGAGCTGTTTCTATTTGACCATCTCATCAGTCACCTGAAAATACTATGTTTTAAAACTTACAGGACATGTTTTAAAACTTACAGGACATAAAACTTACAGGTGAAACTCAGAGGGAAATTTAATGACCTAAAATTCATATCATTCAAAAAAATGAGAGGCTGAAAATTAATGAGCTAAGAAGTTAGAAAAGTGTAGGAAAATAAAACCAAAGAAAGACAAAAAAAAAAAGGGAAAATAATTCAGCAAAGCCAAAAGATGATTCTGTAAAAAAACAAAAACAGAAGATTAAAAAACCCAATAATTCACAAAACTCTGGTAAATCTTGTGAAGACAATAACTTTCTGGCTGCAAGGTTCAGAAAATAGGATACTGATTTGGGACATAGAATCTGTGGTTTTTAAAAATTTCATAGGAGATTGTGATGTACAGTCATGCTTGGAAACCACTGACTTAAAAGACAGTTGTACTTTTAGCAAGAAATAATTATTTCCTATAACAAATTTCACACACTTTATAAGGGCAATATGGCCATGAGATACTTTTTCACCATTTGTATTACCATTTACCATAAAATGACTCCCACAACCTATGTAAAAGTGGACTATAAATTCTACCCCATTAGGGATTTTTCTTTTGAGTTAACAATACTCTTCACTTTTCCTTGCTCAAGTGCAAATGTTCCCTAGTAGGGTAAAATATAAAGTCACTAACAGATTTATAAAATTTTCCTTGTGGGATACGTTTATGTTATGCTTAAAAGCATTAAGAGGGATAAAGAAAGAGAAAGAGGAGGATGGGAAAGAGGGGAAAGGGCTAGTCTCAACCCTTTTACATTGTTTTAAATTCACACCTTCGCCAGACTTTCCATTCACTACGGGCTTGTTCCAAAAGTTGAATACATGACAATGAGCAGGAAACCACACAGTTCAGATAGTGCATGGCACTCCCATATCCGCCTCAAGGTGTATGCTTTCAAATGTGAATCTTAATGAAATGATAAATTATTACATTTTAAGGACTTTTGGTGTCACTTGTAATGCTTGAGTCTATAAATGTAAAATCCTTGAAAGTCAAAGATCAACTAATTTGTAAACTGCAATTCAACTGAGCAGTAGAAAAATTAAGAATATCAATCCTATAGTCTCATGACAGCAGTCCACAATCTTCTTTATTAAAAGATCTGTGCAATATTTTGGTGTGAACAAGGTATAAGAAGGAAGGATGCCAATTTGTGGTTGTCTTGGAATTACAACGCAGAAGTGTTATTGTAATATTTTAAGACATATTTATATTTAATGAGGGTAGAGAAAGACATGGGGTGGAAAACAGTAATTATTCCCAGGTCACTAATTGATCAGAGGTTTACTTAAGCTACTTCACTTAAAAAAAAAATCTATACCATAAAATATGCATGCATTGAGTGAGAAAAAAATGTCTTCCTACACACCCATGCCTCAAAATAGCTAATATTTTAGTTTAACAATTCTGTGGCACTTCAAACAAAGAAAAGCTACATGTCTCTGCCGTCATATCCCTCCAAAGTTCCAATTTATCTATTAACTTTATGAAGGTTTATGGTTCAATTGAAGAGATATTTGCAACAAAAAAGATAAAGCCTAGATGATGGTTTTCTATTGTCTGGGATCTCTGTTGTCTGCTATCCTCTTTCTGGGGTTATTCTTATTCTAGGGACATCATAGACTGCAAAGTGGAATAGCCATATGACTGGGCCCTTCTCCCAGATTTTATCAGCAGCTCTTCAGAGAAGACATGTAACTTGCTTAGGTGTTCTGGTGCTTGGACTGTAAGACCTTCCTCTGTAGCTCCTAGAATTCTGTTCTCTAAAGAAATGAAATTTAAAAGTTAGCAAAGTTTGTCATTTCCCTTCCTTCAAATCTTCATCTCTCCTTCCCAGAGGTCCCCCTTCACCTGCTGCCTTCTCTTTGTTGCATACCTTCTTTTTATAACACCTCAATCTCTACTGCTGTTCTCAAATAGTTTTGGGGGCTCTGGACCTCCTCTACTAGTTCCCTTTACAGAAGTGTCCCAATCCTAGCTAGCCAATCTAATAAGCTAGTTTGTTTAAGGTGTTAATAACCAAAATTATTTAGGTGCTACTTCCCTGAGGCTAGGTACTCAACTTCTACCAAAAAGAATTTGGCCTGAACCTATCTAAGCTTTATTTGGGAATTATAGTATTAAATAACAAATTTTATATTTTTAAACACTCATGGATACTGAATTTTCTGAGAACTGAGCTGAGAAATTTTATATTTTCCATAATCAAGAGTGGCTTCTCAAAATCTGATAAAATTTAAAGAAGTCATCTCTGGTTTTATGTATTAGAAATGTGTAATGATTTACTTTTCTTGTTTGAAATGAGTATTTAGGAAGTCCTATTTCTGTAACTGAACATAATCTTAGTCCGTAAAACTCTTAGTTTGATATGTAAAATTACCACAACTTTAGTCTTTATCAAGAATAAGAAATATGTATAGATATAACCAAAAACTACTAACCTAAGCAAGATTTGAAGGTTAGCATAAGTGTCGCTGAAAGAAATGTAATTTTTTTTCAAATACTTTGCAAGACTGCACAAGTTAGGAATAGCAATGGAATTGCTCTCACACAAATCATGCTGTTGCTTCCAGAATCTGGGGTTGGCAAAATGGCCTTTGATAGTCAAAGTGCATATACATGCACATGACCAGTCTCTCAATTCTAAATAAGTGTTAAGTATCTTTAGTTCATACTTTTAGGTATTTGTTAAATTAACAGGAAGATGAACAAGAGTCCTTTCTTTTTATGAATGAGGAAATGGAAAAACAAAAAGGCAAAATGAATTTCCCGTGGTCACAAGGAAAGTCAGTGGCACATTTCCAACATATTTGATCTGACCCTTCTTGCTAGACTATGCTCCATTTAACTAGCTAAAGCACAGCAAACTCTAGTATTTGCTCCCCTAACTCTCTTTTTCAAAAAAGGTGTAAAAACACTCACTGAAGTGTGCAGGTTGGGCAGCAAAGCCAGATGTGGGAGTATGGCAGACTATGTGTGAACAGCCCTGACTCTTACAAGGTCAACAGAAGGCTGTGGGGTGTTCATTTGACATTATATGCAAGTCTGCACTCTCTTGAGGCACAGTAGGAGGAAAAGCCTTCCTGCCTTCCCATGACAATTCAGTATAAATGAAAATATGTATTTCTGTAAGTAAGTGAAGGACCTGAAAAGAAAAGAGTTGGAACTGACATATGCATTCTCTACTTCTTGCTGTCAGTTTAGCCGTGCACTTGCCTTTCAGTCCTGCAGATCCACATGTGCACAGGGGGACATATACTAGGTTATTCATTGTAACATTGTTTATTAACAGGGGGCAGAGGAAATAAGCTTGCTGTCCATCAGTAAGCTAATGGACTGTATTTAGTCAGGGTTCTCCAGAGAAAGAAAATGAAAGGCATAGACACACACACACACACACACACACACACACACCCCTCAAAAGTTCATTGAAAAATGGAATTAAAAGATAAAAATAAAAAATATAAACTATTTCTCAACATAAACTCTTTCAAGTTCAAGACACTCTTATAAGCAACAATACCAGTCATTTAGTCCATCCTTTAAGAACTGAGAGTTGTGGGAATTCAAAGTCTTTTTTATACGCTACTACCTTAAGAAAAATTGGTGCCCTTTAGAGATTTTTTTTAAGACATGGAAACAAAAAGAAGTCAGAGGGAACCAAATCAGGACTGTAATGTGGATGCCTAGTGACTTCTCATTGAAACAGTCACAAAATTACTCTTGTTTAAAGAGGGGAATGAGCAGGAGCATTGTCATGGTGAAGAAGGACTCTGGCACTTCTCTGCTAAAACCTTGGCTGTTTCAAAGCCCTCACATAATCAGACATTATTGTTCTTTGGCCCTCCAGAAAGTCAACAAGCAAAATGCCTTGAGCACACCAAAAACTGTTGCCATGACTTTTGTGCTTGACTGGTGCGCTTTTGCTTTGACTGGACCACTTCAGCCTCTCAGTAGCCATCACTTTGACTGTGATTTATCTTCAGTATTGTACTTGTAAAGCTGTATTTCATCTCTTGTTACAATTCCTCAAAGAAAGGCTTCAGGATCTTGATCCCACTTATTTAAAATTGTCATTGAAAACTTTGCTCTTTTCTGCAGCTGATCTGGGCACAACAAATTTGGCATGTATTGAGTGGAAAGTTTGCTGAACTTTAATTTTTCAATCAGAAATGTGTAAGCTGAACCAATTGAGACATCTATGGTGTTGGCTATTTCTACTGTTAATCACTGGTCTTCTTCAATTAGGGCATGAGAAAGATAAATTTTTCTCTTGCAAATTGATATGGATGCTCTTCCTTTGCAGGTTTTGTCTTCAACATAGACTGGTTTCTTCTTTTTCTTTCCAACTTTTATTTTAGGTTCAGAGGATACATGTGCAGATTTGTTGCATGGGTAAACTGTATGTTACAGGGATTTGTTGTACAGATTATTTTGTCACCCAGGCAATAAGCATAGTACATACTAGGTAATTTTTTGATCCTCACTTTCCTTTCGCCCTTCACCCTCAAGTAGTCCATTGTGTCTATTGTTACCTTCTTTGTATCCGCCCACTTATAAAAAAGAGCATGTGGTATTTGGTTTTCTGTTACTGTGTTAATTCACTTAGGATAATGGCCTCCAGCTGCATCCATATTGCTGCAAAGGACATGACTTCATTTTTTTTATGGCTACGTGGTATTCCATGATGTATATGTACCACATTTTCTTTACCCAGTTGATGGGCATCTAGGTTGATTTCATGTCTTTGCTATTGTGAATAGTGCTGTGATGAACATACAAGGCATATGTCTCTATGGTAGAACAATTTATATTCTTTTGAGTGTATACTTAGTAATGAGATTGCTGGGTCAAATCATAGTTCTGTTTTAAGTTCTTTAAGAAATGTCCGAACTGCTTTCTACAATGGCTGAACTAATTTACATTCCCACCGGAAGTGTACAAATGTTCCCTTTTCTCTGCTAACTTGCCAGCATCTGTTGTTTTTTGATTTTTTGGTAATAGCCATTCTGACAGGTGTGAGATGGTATCTCATTGTGGTTTTGATTTGCATTTCTCTAATGATTGGTGATGTTGAGCATTTTTTTCAAATACATGTTGGTCACTGTATGTCTTTTTCTGAGAAGTGTCTGTTTATGTGTTTTGCCCATTTTTTAGTGATTTTTTTTTTTGCTTGTTAATTTGTTTAAGTTCCTCTGATTATAGATATCAGACTTTTGTTGGATGCATAGTTTGCAAGTATTTTCTCCCATTCTGTAGGTTGTCTGTTTGCTTCGTTGATGGTTCCTTTTGCTGTGCAGAAGTTCTTTAGTTTAATGAGGTCCCGCTTGTCAATTTTTGTTTTTGTTGCAATTGCTTTTGGAGTCTTCATCATAAAATCTTTGCCAAAGCCTATGTCCAGAATGGTATTGCCTAGGTTTTTTCCTAGGGTTTTTCTAGTTTTACGTTTTATATTTAAGACTTTAATCTGTCTTGAGTTGATTTTTGTATATGGCAAAAGGAATGGGTCCAGTTCTAATCTTCTGCATATGGCTAGCCAGTTATCCCAGCACCATTTACTGAATAAGGAGTCCTTTCCCCATTGCTTATTATCGTCAACTTTGTTGAAGATCAGGTGGTTGTAGGTGTGTGGCTTCATTTCTGTGTTGTCCCTTCTTAGAATGAGTAGTTCATTTGTAAACTGCTGATTTCCCTGGGGCATTGTCTCCATAAACTTTTAGTAAAGTATTATTGCTTTCACCCTTCTTCTACCCAAGCTTCATCATGTATTTGATGGTTTTTTCTTGCTTCAGTTTTAGCAGAATTCATGTTGCTTTGATAGGGACCCTTTTCAAACTGATGTCATATCTTTCTTAGTGTCTCAAACTAGATCCTATTCAGAAATGTTATAAAAATTTGAAATCCATGCATAGTTTTTTCATAGTGTGCATTTTTCATCAACTCTTTAAAGACACCAAGTGTGTGAGAGAGAGAGTGTGTGTGTGTGTGTGTTTGTAGAGAGAGAGAGAGTGAGAGAAAGAGAGGAGGGGAAGACTGGAACTATTATTATGAGGAATTAGCTCAGGCAATTATGGAGCCTGAGGAAATCTGGTAGTGTAATTCGGTCTGAGTCTGAGGACCTGAGAACCAGGGGAGCCAATGGTGTAACTTCCAGTCCCAGGGAAGAAGATAAGATGGGATGTCCCAACTCAAGCAATGAGTCAGAAAACAGGGGCCAATTTCTCCTTTCTCTGCCTCTGTTCTGTTCAGGTCCTGAATGAATTGGATCATGCTTACTCACATTGGGCAATCTCCTTGAATGAGCTTACCAATTCAAATGCTAATGTCATCTGGAAATACCCTTACAGACACACCCAGATATAATGTTTAATCTGGGCACCCTGTGGCCCAGTGAAGTTGACACATGAAATTTGTTATTACATGGAAAGATTATGGTTTATTTGTTAATGGGAAATCTTAAGGTAGTTAAAGTAAATGAACTACTAGATCAGTAAGAATTGCTAAACCTCAAAAACAAAATGTAGAAAGAAATAAGGAAATGGAAGTTGTTGATGCCTTTTTTTTTTTCTTTTTTTCCCATGGAATCTTGCTCTGTCACCAGGCTGGAGCGCAGTGGCGTGATCTCGGATCACTGCAATCTCCAACTCCCTGGTTCAAGCGATTCTCCTGCCTCAGTCTCCTGAGTAGCTGGAATTACAGGCATGTGCCACCACACCCAGCTAATTTTTGTATTTTTAGTAGAGACGGGGTTTCACCATGTTGGCCAGGATGGTCTCGATCTCCTGACCTCGTGATCCGCCTGGCTCAGCCTCCCAAAGTGCTGGGATTACAGGCATGAGCCACCACGCCCAGCCCTGTTGATGCCTTTTGACACTCTCAATGGTGCCCCTTTTCTTGTGGTCATGTAATCTCAGTGAAAACAAGATGAAGTTGATTTTTTTAAGGAGAATCTTGAAAAGATTTTGGATTAAAGATGTTTATTAGAGTATTGGTTTCTTTTTCCCATTCTGTTAGTAAGCTGCCAATGCTCATAAATTCTGTATGCAGAATTCCCAAGAAGATGTGGGACTGAACTACATACTGGATATTTTTTTATTTAAAAAGAAAAATTACCACCTTTCTGATGTGAACTAGGAAGTTAGGCTGCATCTCGGACTGGCCTTCGCTGGAGAGGTGCTTTGCTGTCTCGGAGTCTCAGTCACTGTGTTCCCTCCCCACCTGTCTCCATGGCTGTTTGCAGCCCTCCCAGGTAATTTGGGGTCTAGGCTGGACTTCCTTTGTGGTTTGCTTTTCTGCTTCTCACTCTTGTTGTATTTTTTTTTTTTTTTTTTTTTGAGACGGAGTCTCGCTCTGCCACCCAGGCTGGAGTGCAGTGGCTGGATCTCAGCTCACTGCAAGCTCCGCCTCCCGGGTTCACGCCATTCTCCTGCCTCAGCCTCCCGAGTAGCTGGGACTACAGGCGCCCACCACCTCGCCCGGCTAGTTTTTTGTATTTTTTAGTAGAGACAGGGTTTCACCGTGTCAGCCAGGATGGTCTCCATCTCCTGACCTCGTGATCCGCCCGTCTCGGCCTCCCAAAGTGCTGGGATTACAGGCTTGAGCCACCACGCCCGGCCTCTTGTTGTATTAAGAAGGATTCCATAAAGGGAGAGTGGCAACCCTGCTGCTGCTGTGCCTGACCAGAGTTCTTGAGGGGCCCTGACCCTAACCCTCCAGCTCAGCCCTGTGCACCTGACCCTGTAAATGAGTGGGGTTTGCTGACTATAATCCCTGACACCAGTAAAACCAAAAGGAGTCTTGGGGGCTCCGTATGAGAGCCAGGGTTACACACACTGCCAAGTAAGGACAAACTGCTAGGCTGTATCCCATAATTTCAGGATGAGAAACGTTAACAATAAAATTTTGTAGTACACATAAAAAAAAAAAAAAAGAAAAAGAAAAATTAAATGTAAACTCTTTATTAAAAGACACATTTTCTAATATTATTTCTAAACTTTTAAGTTATTAATATAGAAATACACACAAATATTCCAAACATCAAGAATTATCAAAGGGTATGTAGAAGAAGTTTGTCCTACCAGTGTCTCCTATCTACTCAGTTTTCACTCCTCCCAACAAACACTGTTATTATTTTCATCTTGAAATAGATGTTTAAATCAACTAAAGAGATGTGTAATAGCTATGTTACCATGATAACTTCTTTATTAGGAAATTTATGTAAACATATTTAAGGAGAAGCTGGGACATATAAAACAATATGCCATTTGAAGACAGGTAAGATTCATTTACTACCACTGATGAACCTATCATCTAGTAAGAAAAATCAGCAAATGCACCCATAATAAAAGCCTCAGTACAGTCAGTTTTAGGTCCATCCCTTTGTCAGAATCCATGAGAGGTCACAAATTCTGATTTTTGTTCTGAGAGCCTGATTATTATAGCCATAATCATAAGGGCTGTACAAAATTACACCTGATTTGTTAAGGAGAGGAAACATTTGCAATGGCCTTAAATGATGGATATAATGCTGACATTGAAGGGAAAGGCATTACAAATGGATGGGACCACATTAACAAGCACGTAAAGCGAGGACAGGATGGGCACACTTAAAGAATTACAGGTAACCTGTTTTCATTGAATGGTAGTATATAGCCAAAATTTTCTTTATATTTTGGGAAATAATGAGAGACAAGCCAGGAAAATTTAATTTGAGAACATACTGTGGGAAAACCCTAAATCCTGGGATAATCCAGCATGTATAGGGAAGCGATTAAAAGCTTTTGCACAGGTGTATGTGACAGGATCAGGGCTGGGTTCCAGAAAACAAATTTAGTGACAATATAAACTTGAATTGGAGAATGTAAAACCTGGACACAAAAAAAGATGAGTTGGGATGGGATAAGCATACCTTCAGTTTTCCTAGGTTGGTTATAATGTATACCTATTCTCCTTACATAATTATTAATAGCACATTATTTTCATCTCAGAAGTGTCCTGGTTTGGATGATTAATTAATATGCTCCCTCTAGGAGATTTTTACAACATTACAGGCATGTGAAGATGAGAACTGGAACTGGGCATTTTCAAGACAGGAGTAACCTATATTATGTTTGGTAATAAGATATGAGAGCAACAGAAAGAGTCTTGTTAAAGAACCATTTTAGGATTTTGAGCCCATTAAGTGAAGGGGAGATTGGTGGTACCAAAAAACAAAATAAGAAAATTAGGAAAAGCAGTAAACTTAGAGTAGTGTAAAAAACATTATTATTGGTGGCCTATCTCTTACTTCCATCTCTTTCTTATGGGAAGAGACCCACATTTGTTCAGTTATTCACCTTTTGTTGCATAACTCCATTCTCAGGGAAAAGGAATTAATATTAGTCTAAACTCATAATGATAACTCTTTAATCATTGCCAGTGATTGGCTTGGAAAGGGTCATGTGACCTCATTCTGGCTAGTGAGATATGAGGGGACACCTACACCTACTGGGAAGGAAGACGTCTGAGAAAGATTTATTAGTTCTTATAAATAAGCATAAGGCAGACAGAGAGCCTTGTTCCTGCCTTCGGACAGTGGTAGGAGAAAAAATGGGAAGCCTGAAGTTGCCCCGTAATGATCTTGGGACCATGATGGCATGCATACAGAGTAGCGGGAGAAAGGCAGAGTGATGAGATAAAGGAATGCCAAGGATACTGGGGATGGAATTAATCACTTCTGGAGTCTCCCTACTTCAATTTGTTTTGTGAAGTGAAAAATCCCCTGACTGTTTAGAATATTTTGAATTGTGTCTTCTGTTGCTTGTATGCCCCAAATCCTTCGAAGTGATATGGAGGTAAGTAAAGGGATAGGGTAGGGAGGGAGGAAATCATGAGTTTGACTTCTGATTAATATCTCAAGCTGGAGTAAGCATTTCATCTGAACTTCCACAGCCTTTCATCCATACTCATCTGCTCTCTTTTCCGTTTCTAACCAACACTATAGCTATCACAGTAGATGTCTTGCTTTTCTCATGAGATTGTATTAATCAATCTTTCTAGATTAAATTCAGTTTCACATTCATGTTGTATCTTTGTACCACAAAGGGCAATGCTCATATAATGGAAGTCCTGAATAAATATTTCTTCAATTAGTGAATATATTGAACAAAACTAAGTACCAGAAATCCTGAATAAGTATTTCTTCAATTAATGAATACATTGAACAGAACTAAGTAAAGCACTTAGTCCCAAATGTCAAAAATAAATGTATTATTTAGCCAATATTAGTGAGGTATACAGACAATTAGAGATGTTTGAGAAAAGGTTATAAGTGTATCTGCCATTTTGTATACTGAGCTCTCTGGGTAATTCTGACATTGAAATTAATGTTTTTTCCAGGGTAATTGATCAAAATGTGTAAAAGTGTTTTAGATAACTAGACATGCTTTTCTGGAAAAGTACAAGAAGCATGAGACTTAATTTCAATAGAATAGGCACACTGGGCTTTAAAATCTGTTTTATTATGATGATGAGGATAAATAACATATGTGTACGTGAAATCGCTTTGAGCTCTTTGGAAGCTGCTATATGAATCAAATATAATGTAAACACTGATGATACATATTTGCAGTTGCCAGATTTTTATCAGTGTTAAATTGATGCCCATGTCAAAAAAAAAAAAAAAAAAAAAGCCGATGTTTCTTATCTCAGGAAGTGAAGAAAAAATAATGATACATAGAACTGCAAATGATGGTCATTGCTTTGCATGATTGTTATTGCTTTGGAACTTTAAGACTTCACATCATTTTGACCCTGGAGATAATTTCATGCTTTCTAACACTTGAAGCTACTTACACTAACACTTGAAGCTGGAGAACTTTGGGTTTGTCAGATTATAAATATAAAGAATGGCAAGTTTCCAAAAAAACCAATCTATTAGTAATATCCTGAAATAGAGGCTGATTTTTATAGGATATAAAATTGTTTTGTGAAGGATATAGAGGGATAGAGGTGGACTTGAGATGGCCAGGACCAAATGATAAAAGAACTATAGATAAAGTGACTAATTAATTATCTAAATATAAGATGTGTTTTACTTTTAAAGGAATCAATAAAAATAATTAAAAGTATATCATTTTTATAGCATTTATTTATTGGAGAAGAAATTGGTTTATTATATAGGTAGATCTGTAAAACATATACTTAAAATATTTTCAAATAAATATGTTTATAAAATATATTTAATAAATACATATTAAATATAACCAATACATATTAATATTTAACCAAAATACATTTATTAAATATATTGCATACACATAATACATTTATAACATATAATCAAAAATAAATTATTTTATTTTTTTGTTATGGTATTTATAATTGTTATTATAAATTCATACATTCATAAATCAAATAAAATATTACTATTACACTAGTATACATTAAATAAACCTTTTAAAGAACTTCTTTATATCAATTACCTGAACATTAAAAATTTAAAAAGCAGGTAACAATACTTGTGTGCTTATATAATTTCTCTAATTCTCTTTATTAATAGTATTTTGTTTAAATATTTAGTCTTTTTTCCATAAAAATGCCTGAAATTGTCTTCAAGTTTCAAATTATGGTTAATTGCATTTTCAGTTGGTTCCTTTACTATAGACCATAATCTTTTTAATAGGGAAAATGTTATCTTCTGGTGCTGTTGTAATGTAAATTCAGATAAAATTCTGTCAAATGGAGGGCAATGTCAATTCTAATTTTATGTTAAATGTCTAAATATTTCCACAAGCATTGTATGTTTGTCTCCATTTAGAGTATCTTTCTTCAACAAATATGTTTATAAGACAAAACTCACAATAAGTTTTTTCATTATTCAAGTGTTTTGCCACATTTATATACTGCAATATCATAGGTCTTCTTAATTTTATTTCATCCTATTGCAAAATAGACTTTTATATAATAAAAGTTATGCTGCATCAAGATTCTTTGCAAAAGTCAAGGCATTTAAAAGTACAGTTGTATAATTTCAAAATCATATATAGTACATTGAACTCTCTTGGTTTAATTTGTCCTCTTTTGTTCATAGAATATATTTCAGTGTATTCTATTTACACATTTTATTTATTTATTTATTTTGAGACAGAGATTCACTCTGTCATGCAGTCTGGAGTGCAGTGACACCATCTCACCTCACTGCAACCTCTGCCTCATGGGCTCAAGCAATTCTCCTGCTTCAGCCTCCCAAGTAGCTGGGGCTACAGGCACATGCTGCCACACCCAGCTAACTTGTATTTTAGTAGAGACAGGGTTTCACCATGTTGCTCAGGCTGGTCTCGAACTCATGAGCTCAGGCAATCCACCCGCCTTGGCCTCCCAAAGTGCTAGGATTACAGGCATGAACCACTGTGCCAGGACACAAATTTCATTTTTATTAACTATAATTTGCTAACAGGCTCAAAAGCTGAAGTTTTATTCACATAGTCTGTTGATGATGTGATGTCTAACTGATTTTCAACACAATAGAACTATAATTAATAGAGAAGACTTAGTTTCTAAAAGGTGACCAATACCATGGTAGGACATTAGATTGACTTAGAAATCAATTATTTAAAGAGACAAATATTTAAAAATTCAATTTATGATGGGTAGCTAAGGGAGAAATTGCATGCTATGATGCTAAATTATTCTTGATATCAGCATTGACAAAGAAATTCAAGTATATTTCTGATGTATAGATTTCTTAATTTAGTAAAATTACTATTTTTTCATGATATTATATTCACTAAAATTTGTATTTTCACTGCAAAAGCAATAAATTTTATCTCCAATGATAAACTTTTAAAATGACTCGTCATTCACTATAATGAGATATATTTTATTTTTAATAGAATGAAATGGCAAAATACTTTAATTCCATGAATTAGATGAAAAAACATTTATTAGTGGAATTAACTGATTTTCTATTGAAGTATCTGATAATACTGATATATGGTATTATAAAATTATTTGCACTTCTTTTTCTAGTACCAGAACCAACATATTAACAATTAATGCTTTATTTCTCATATGTGCACAAAAACCTTCAATATTTGAGTGAAAGAGTTATTTGATCTAAATGAAAAGTCATGCTTTATGAAGTCTTATGTAAACTCATCATGTGTAGCTTCATATGTTAAATCATCATCTTTGGGCACTATTAATTTTTTTGGTAGATACTTCAGATATTTATATCATCTAGTGTCTAGATAATTGATAACATCACTGTGGCCCCAATGGTTGGTAGTTAATATTAACAAGTATCTTATGAAAGTAACACATTCATCATAGTCATGAACTTTCAAAAAGGTCATTGTTCTTACATGATTCCTTGCAAAAGAAGAAAGCATATAGAACTGTTCAGCCTCTATTTTCCACACATGTTTCATGCCCACCAATAAATAATACATTTATTATTGCCCATGTTTTCCATTAGCCCTGCAGGATATAGGCCTGGGAGCTTCAGGCATCTCACAGGCCTCAGTGGAGACCAAGGCACAACCAGCTAGTACATCAAGCAACTGATACAGCTAACAGTATCAAGTACTTCTCCCTCCACCACTAGAGAGCAGAAGGAGTTGGGCATCCCCAGCTACTTGCATCCAAGCATATACATTTCATCAGCGAGAGCCAGGCATGCTATCCTTTAACCGAAAGTATAGGCTGGGTGTGGTGGATCATGCCTGTAATCCCAGCACTTTGGGCTGCCAAGGTGGGTGGATCATGAGGTCAGGAGATCGAGACCATCCTGGTGAACACAGTGAAACCCAGTCTCTACTAAAAAATACAAAAAATTGGCCAGGCATGGTGGCAGGCGCCTGTAGTCCCAGCTACTTGACAGGCTGAGGCAGGAGATGGCTTTAACCCAGGGGGCAGAGCTTGCAGTGAGCCGAGATCGTGCCACTGCACTCCAGCTTGGGTGACAGAGCGAGACTCCATCTCAACATCAAAAAAAAAAAAAAAAGAAAGTATAGTAGATCATTATAATAATGGTCTCCCATGAAGCCTGCCTTTCTGTGTAAATGCCCTTCTGCAGTAATGTTGTCACTCCTCCATCAAGAGATAGAATTTATTGTTCCATTATCTTTAATATCCTGTGACCTTATGTCTTGTTTAGTTAAGCTGCTAAATTTGGGTGGTTTAGTATGCAGCAATAAATAGCTGATACAGAAGGTGTTAATTATGTTTCATCTGGAAGGATCAGCCAAAGATAGATGAGTTATTACTGTTCATCCCTCAGCGTTTTCCATGCATTAAGTGTGAACCCTGACACCACACATGTATTTTACATGCTACTAGATAAGACTATGTCAGAAGCTGAAGTACAAAATAGAGGCCTATCAAACTCATCCTGGCTTATTTTAATGCAGCTGTTAATAATGTATCATTAATTTTTTTTAGAAAAAAGCCATCTGTACTAATGCTAAATCCAATGAGTTGCCAACATACCAAGCACAAATCATGACTGTGCCAGGAAAATGAAACATCTGGTCACATTAGCCATAGTCCAAAATAAAGCTGATCATCAGAAATCAGGGTTCTACCAATTCTGTGCAAAATTCACATGGGAAGACCTTGAAAGTGCTCAAAATTCCATTGGTTGAAATCTGGACATACAGAAAATAGAATTCTTTTCACTCTTGTTTGACTAACAGTTAAAATATGACTCTGTGAGATTTCACCTACAATGGTCAGTAAGATTAGATATCAATTCTCTTAATAGTAGATATATTTAAATTCTTTTCTTTGTGGGATTAATAGTTTTTCAAACCTATGGTGATATTCTCTCCCAATGAACCCCTTAGAGCACTGGAACATCTGTGAGCCAAAAGTCCTCCTACACCCTTACTAAGAATTATTGAAGGCATTTCCATCCACTCCTTACCACATTTCTGAAATCTTACTTTTCTTATACATTCTTTCTTTGTTGTACAGTATTGGACCAGGATGGAAAGTTAAAAATCCAAATTGATTTTTGAAGGATGAAAGGGAAAGAGTAATATTCTAAGGATGTGTATAATTTCATTTTCTCCCAGTATGTGATTTTGTATTTGTGCAGTGGCTTGATGTTATTTTTTAAAAAGTGGCAGACATTCTTGGCAGAAATTGCTTCTGTCTAGAATCAGGTGTTAAGAAACCAATTTTCTACATTATGCTGGCTAAGTACATGAACACATAGTGGCACACACACAAACACACATTCTTCATATGAGTATTTAGAGGGTAGCTAGTGGAATCTTTTCACTTGGGGGCGGCCATCAATCTTTGGAAACCTGTTGTAACTGCCTATATGGTATGTGTTTGAAGTGTTTCTGGCAAATGTAAGTCACCAGGAAGGCCAAGTGCAGCACCCTGTATGTAATAGGATTATGCAGAGACATGCCCACTCTGTCTGTGACTGCTGGAGCAGGGAAAGCAGGCATCCCCAGCTTAACTAATAACCTTCATTCGCCTACTCAAAATGCTCTGTGAAAGGCTTCCTGCTTCTCTTCAAACCACTGCTTTTAAACTTTTACTTTCCTGATTATTTCTATGAATTGAGTAATACAAAAGATTCTTTTTAATAATTAATTTGGTTTGTGTTATTTGTCACATAGGTCTGTTTTGGAAGTTTCTATTTGACATAAGTCTTGATATTTGTAATTTGTACCTTTTCTTTTACTGTTATACATTTAAATATTCTTTAAATACATACACACAGTGTCACAGTCTCACACATATGGACTCATGACACATACAAAAGGAAAATCCTAACCTTTAAAAGTTACTGATAACACTATTGGAATTCAAAATCCCAAATGTTTCAAAATCTTTACTATGACCAACTTAAATTCTTATATAAATTGTAAAATTTAATTTAAATGGGACGAAGGAAAGAGGAGGATAAAAGATGACAAAAGGGAGAGCCTGGGGATAAAAAACCCATGACTAGATCCAGTAGTTAAACTAGAAAGATATCACAGTTTTGAAAAAAATCCGAGAGAGAGACAGAGAGAGAGAGAGAGAGAGAGAGAGAGAGAGAGAGAGAGATTTTTAAGCCCAGAAGAGGAATTGGTGTGATCAGACTGATAATAACCCAGAACAGGACAATCACTCCTAGTCCCTGACAGAGCTGAGAGCAGCTGAAACCTTTCTTAGGGGAACGTTAGAAAATTCCTCTTTTCCAGAAGGAAACACATTATTTTATCAACAGATTAGGACTATCACAAGCCACAGCCTATTAAACAGACTGTCTCTTGACTCTCATCCAGTTCTAGTGCCAATTTTCTTTGTATATATGAACAAAGACACAATCCCTTGTGTTTGTCTTCAGAACATGGAATCTGTGTTGCTTAGTTCACAGCAATAGTCATCCTGAGCATGCACCACAAGACAACACCCTGACAGCCTATGTGTTAGCAGCCTATTTTTGAGTGCTGGACTATTTGAGATATTAAATCAGGTTCCACTATGTTTGTACTCCCTTAGTTGCAATGGTAATAATGATTTCTTGGGGTTTCACATCCATTTGTTTAGGCCACTATCTCATCTATCACCCCTAAACTAGCCTCTGAAATATTATTACTCCATTTTACACAGACATCAGGCTCAAATTGGAAATGCATATATTTATATTGTGTATTCAGCGTCAGCGATTGCCTGTCTACCCATGTCCACTCCTAAGAAAACTGCCCTGTCCACTATCGTGGCTACATTGGTGACCATGTACTGTAGTAGTAGACCCATTCTCTACTCCCATTTAAATCCCCCACCTTGATCACACACAACTGCTTGGTTCTGACATAGTTGACTGACCAAGGGACCTCTCCAATGAATATGCCTGCCAGCAACCAGTAAAACTTCTGGAATGAAATGCTTATCTTAGCCAATCAGATCCTTGCTCTTGGGAATCAGGAAACACACAGAGAAAGTCAATCAGAGGAATAGCAGAAGCTAAAAAGTCACGATCAGGGACAGCTTTGTGGCATGTATTCTGTGCAGTCACCCAGGACTCCAAGCTTAGAAAGGTCCCAGCCTTGGTTTAATCCTCCACTGTAGCCATCTTGAAATCCTTAATAATTTTTGAACAGGGACCTTGCATATTCATTTTGAACTAGGCCCCACAAGTTATACAGCAGGTCCCGGTCATGATGTAGAAATTAGAGTAATAATTTTTAACTTGAGGAATGGGCTCTTAGAGAAATACTAGAATCTCTGGGAAGTGGGGGATGGTTAGAGGCAGGTGAAAAATTTGAGAAGACATGTTCAATTTTATAATTTAGTTTTATTTATAAAAACCTAATAAAACTATTATTTTTATAATGGCAATTCCAGAAAACAAAACACAACCACATTGTTTTTGCTGCTGGGTTACAAAGAAAATACAGAGATTCCTAACTGAAGTTTCTACTCCCCTAGTCCTAAGGAATGTGTTAAAATTTCTGGGGAAAGTGTGAATAAGATGTTTATATTTATGAAAAGTTAGCATTGGTTTAAAGGTTTGAGAAACACTGGAGTAGGAAGAAATTGGGTGGCCGTGATGAAGTCAGTGGGAGCTGGTTACAGGGAGTGGACTGGAGGAACAGAGGGCTGGCAGTGCTAACCTGAATTCAGATCTTTCCTAACACCCCATTTAATCAGCCCATATGCCCTGTCTTCAGATATCTGAGATCCACATGCTGCCTATTGCTCATTGATAGAGAACAAAAAAGTGTACTTAGTGTTTACAAAGAATACAGACTCTCATTTCTTTCTGTATACACACAATTAGCAGGGGCCTGATTATTTTTGAAAATCAAATAAAGTTAGCATGTAATTGGTGTAATTATAATGTTAATATCTAAGCTATTTCTTTTTACCTGAAGGTCGAGAAGTGCTTTCAAATCCACATACTGTCTGCTTCCTCCCCCCAGCTCTGGGATAGTTAGAAGAGATTTTGCATTGATTTGAGAAGAAAGCTTTCTTTTGCAAAAGCCCAGGAACACCTTCCAGCTCCTCTAGTGGCACCTATAACATTAATGGAATAAAATTCTTAGGACATCAGGAAAACAGTTCTTCACCTGTAAGTACAAAAACACAGTCTCAAATTAAAGAAAAATAATTATTAGGGCTTTCAGCTCTTTCAGATGATCTATTAATGAGATAATTGAGAACTGCTTGAAAATGTGAATTTCTTTTTTCATTTCAAAATGTGTCAGGTGTTTTATGTTGATGTAGATGCCAAGATGCTGGTATTTCATTTGTAATTCATTTGGGAACTAGCATTGAATGGAAGTTTGAATACCCTATAAGCAATGTCCAGATATTTTGTATATTTCAAGTGTGAACATTTATCTTTGTCTCTTTTACCAGACTAGAAAATGTCTGTATAGCAAATATTTATTTTTTTCAATTGAAGTAACTTAAAATGTTATTCTGAGGAACTTTTCAGAATTGCATGACACCTCTTGGAATAGCTAAAGCCCCCTGGGGTGCTGTAATCCAAATAATGAAAATGTTAAAAAAAATAGTATGGTAAAGTAATCTGAAGCAACTAAGGATGAAACGTTACACTTTTGTGGAATGTACACACACATACACACACACACCCCATCTTTTTATCAACAAACACCCACTCCCATGTTCACCTTAAGCCAAAAAATTCATCTTTCCAGAGTTTTAAAACACTGTAACAATATTCTCATTACATAATACTGATCATTTACTTTATAGCATTAAGTATGTTTTTCCAATGTAATTTCCTGGGAGATAACAATAATAACAGTGTCCAAAATTGTATAATCATGAAGAAATGAGGCAAAGAAAAAGTAGTTTGGTTTTTCCTCTAACCAGTTATAAAATAAAGCATTTTAACTGTTTAAAAAAGGGAAAACCCAGAATTTTTTTTAAAAGGGGGAAAAACAGCATTTTAAGAAAGAAGTGAGGGAAAAGTAGATATAGTGGCTTAAGTGATTAAACTATATTCCTCAGTGATATGATTTTTTTTAAATTTCCTGTGTTAAAGTCTTGACCCAAGAGAGTAGAGATCTGTCTCTCATGAAAAAAAGTTAAGATGATTATTGAAACACAGAATCTTAGCATTAGAATGAAAGTTGGAGATAATCTAGACCAGTGGTTCTCAAAGTGTGGCCTCTAGACCAGCAGCATCAGTATCACCTGAGAACTTGTTAATAATGCAAATTCTTGGGATCCTCTGTAGACCTACTAAATCAGAATCTCTGGAAATGGGACCTAGCAATCTATGTTTTAACAAGTCCTTCATACTAAAGTTTGATAACCACTGATCAATACCATCCTTCCAGCTGCTAATGAATTCCCTACCATGGCAATTCTAACAGAAATTTATCCATGCATGTCATAACATATGCAAAGTAGCACAATCAGAGTCTGGTGATTTATTTGCTCTTTAGTTCAGCCAAATCTGGGTTCTTATCTTACAACTAGGAAAAATTAGGCAGGTGAACACATTGAAAGGTGAAGAGGGCAGAGTTTATTGGTGAAAGGAAAGCTCTCCATAAAAAAGAGGGGTCCTGCACGCAGGTTTCTACCTCACAAATTGAATACCAGGCCACTACACACAAGCTGAAGAGGCCATGTCCCTTCCCTGCATAAGGTGCGGATTCCTGGTGGCTCCACCCCATTCTTCCAGTGTTCATGTGGGCCCTTAGTCTGAGCCACTCCACATTGATTTATTTCCCTTACTGCACATGAGTTAAGGGACAGAAGTTTTCACCGTAGGTATGGTTAGGCAAGCCCCCTGTGCACAATGACCTGGAGGGTCGGAGGTTCTCTGGGTACTCTTCCTTATCTGCCTAGGCATTTGGCTGTCTCTATCATTCCCCCGTCTGAAGAAGTACATCTAACAGCCGTTAGAATAAGGATAAGGACGATGATTGATCTTAACTGCTTTCTGCTGCCTCTATCATTCCCCCATCTAAAGAAGTACATCTAACAGCCGTTAGAATAAGGATAAGGATGACGATTGATCTTAATTGCTTTCTGCTGACAGGGGGTGCTGTTTTTGAATAACATCAGTCAGCTCTCCCTCAGAGGCCTATCTAAGGGTCCCTGGTGAAAGGGGGCCATCATTTGAGGCTCTGGTTGCATGATTGTTTGGAGTTCAATGGCCTAAAGGCAAGAAGAGACACCAGGTTATTAGAAGACATGTATCAAAACAAAACAAAAGGTAAAGGTAAGGACAGCTAAAAAATTCCAAGGCTACCAGCATGCCCAGGTAACTGGTGGCTATAGTTTTGCCTGCTAAGATTTGGGTGCATGGGGCTTGGCTTTGGTGAGCTCCCTTGGTCTTATTTTCCCCAAACAAGAAACCTCCAGGTTATGGGCACCCCATTCACCTCCATCACCTGGCAGGAATTGCAGGATAATTGCCCAGAACTAGAATATTGATCCAGATTTTTATACTACCCATCTCTTTTTGTTTCTTCTGGGCTGCAGTTGGAGATTGCTGGTTGGTTCACGGGAATAAGCAGGGTTAGTTTAAAATGTAGGTGAAAAACTTAACAACAACTAATGAGTCTACAATTTAATAACAAATGCATAGTAAGTCTTGAAACATAATTTCTCAGTCCTCATTTTTGTTAAAAACAAATTATAATAGTACTGAGTTGTTTGCAAAATAAACTTTAGTCTTATACTTGGCCTTATTACTTGCATAAAGTGCGGCAAGAATAATTACTTTTACAGTCTTTTAAAATTGGCTTTGATAGAACTTTGTTCCACAAGGAATCTCAGATAGGACTTTTAAAAACCAAGACCAGCCAGGGGTTTGTACCCTCAAATTCCTATGAGTTGAGTGAATTATTCTCCTGTTGGGATCCCAAGAATATGCGGTTTTGGGGCCTATTAGAAAGTGACATTCTTCACTCACTACAGATTAATAACCTTGTACGGGGACTGTGTAGACAAGGTATGAGGCTGGTTTCCCCAAGGGGCTTTTATCAGCTTTGCAAGTCGAGCTTGATTCCTTAAAGGGAAGTACACCCTTCCAGTCAAAGCCTTGGTAAAACAACCAGCTTCTCCAATTGCATCCTATTGCAAAAGAAAATAGATTCTTATTGCACTGATGAAAATAACTATATTGTCATAAGAATACTCACAGATAGTTTCCAAATTCTATAGGAACCATGCAAAGAGAAACAAACATGCTCCAAATTTTGTTCACAGGAGTCTACCTTACTCAATTATTAAAGACTGTAAATAGCTCAAAATAAAAGTTTCCTTGACTCTGAAAAACAAAACAAAGATCAGCAATGTTTTAAGCAAAAGTTTTAAAAAAGATTACTTCAGTTTTCTATTAGTTTAGTCAATTCAGTTAACTCTTGTATTGATATTTCTAAACATTTCAGTTCTTCATGAGTCCTGTATGTTTTTCCTTTATTCCAATGTCACAATTTACAAAGTTATCAGAAACCTGCATTTGAGAGCACCTGTCAAAGTTCTATAGCTTATTATAAACCACTTTTAAAGAGGATCAAAACAGGACAACAATTGTCTATGGATAACAAAATTTCCAGGGTAGTTACAGTCAAAAACATTATTGACAAAGAAATTTGGTTATCTCTGTATGACCAAATATAACAACCTTAATTGTGACTGATAACAAATACTCAGACATTAGAATTTTTTAAATCCTATACTATTTTGGAACAGATATTATTATTATTCACTAAAATATAACCTGAAGATTAAACATCATTTTGGCAATCCCATATACCTAAAGACATCAGGTAATCCTTTTTACCCTCTTTGGATGCTTCAAGGGCCCTCTGTAGCATCCAAAAACTAGGGGTCAGGAAGGACAACCTTGAAGCCAAAATTTGATTTTGGGAAGCCTATTAAATATGTTAGTGGTTTAAAACACTTGATGCTATGAAACAGAATTCCAGATTACCATCAGTTAGTTATTTTGCCAAAATAGTGTCACAAAAATTTTTAAACCAGGTAAAAACCTTTGCTCATTAAGGGGGGAGACTTAGCTTTTCCAAACAATTTGTCTCCTGTCTTCTCTTTCATTTCCTTAGGAGTCTATCTGCAAGGCAAATGTAAATCTTTCATTATTCTTTACTATTACATTAAAATCTTGTATGAGTGAGAGAAAGTCAACTTTTACCCTTACATTAGTTTACTATTAGTGTCAACCCAATTTTCTAAATGAAACCTTATGGACAATTCTATCCAGTCTTAACCAGTTTGACCATTAGGTGAGATTCATATAAATCTTTTATAACCCTTTACAAATTTTGCTAAAGGGCAGATTAGTAACTTAAAAAAACCTTATTGTGCTTTTATTTCAATGATCAATTTACAAAGAAACCATATAATACCCTTTTGAATTTAGTAAATGTTCACACATAGAATTTCTTTTGCAAAATTAATTTTTAGAAACTTTCCATAACTTTTTTAAACCTTTAGCTTCCTCTTACCTAATTTAAAACAATCCTTTTACCCTAGGCAAAAATTTACATTTCCATGCCGTCCTATAATCTTTTACTAAAAACACATTTTACTGTTCTTACACACTTTGCATGTAAATCTATTTTCAGCAGTCTCAATTACATATTATAATGGTACCTCTTACCAATTTTTAACTTTAATGTAAGATTTGGCAAGTTGTTTTAGTTATGCACTAGGCATCAATAAATTCTGACTTCTTCCAACATAGTTAAGGGTATGGTTAATTCCATATGTACCCAGGCCTTACCAACTGTGAGGCTGGCAAGTGGGACAGTCCTCAACAGCTAAATAAGCAATTTATAACCTTAAAACATTTAGCAAACCTAGTATCTGACCTGTATAATTTAGACCACCTATTTACATTTTAACAACATTTGCATTTTACCAATAATCATTAAGACTGTTTTTATTTCTCAAAGATTAAAGTCATATGAAGTAAAAGGTGCTACAGCTTTTATTTTTCCCTCACAAAATATTTGATCTAATCACTTATTTTTCTTTAGGACAATTAATTAGAGCTTTTTTTTTATTATAGACATCACACACAACACCTATATAACTACACAGATAGAAGATCCAGTAGCTATAAAATTTTTTGTTTGCCAATCTCCTAATTGAATTATTGGTCTCTGGATGGGGCCCTTTAAGAGCAGGACTAGGAAAGCATGCAATTTCTATGGCCTAATAAACAGGCATAGCTGGCAGACAAAAACAGATTTTGAGAGGGATCTATCTGCCTCTAATTCCTGGGGTTCCATAAAGAAAATAGAGGTTTCTTCTAAAATAGAATCTGTGGCACCTTTTCTGTTTTTCCCAGGGAGTCCTATGGCATTATAAGTTATTGTAGGGCCTACTATGCATGCATTGACTGGCAAAACAAAGAGGAGAAAAGCAATTCAGTCGACTGACAAAAAACCTTTTTCCAGCAAAACAAGATCCAAGAAGAGAAAAACAAGGCCTTTTAAATATACCTATAACTTGGATATTCACTTTTAATTAAGTTGCACACTCTTTAAGAATTTTAAATTTTGAAATTTAAATTCTTTTTAAATTCCTTATTAACTTTGGCAATACCAAGCAGTCAATATTTCTGGCTTTTGAACTTTACCAAAAGTGACCTCACAAGTGAAACCAACAAGCCTCAATTAAGACACACAAAGCATACCAGATTGGCTAGAGCTTAAGACCAACCTCATAAATTGTTTTTCATTAATCAAAACTTTACAGAGAATATAAAGAGTGATCCTTATCATTACTTGTATAAGTTTGCACAGAGAGAGAGAAGATAAAAGTCCAACTAGTTAAAAAAAAAATTTTTTTTTTTTACCCTTTGGCCAGCATGTCAGGCTTCTGGATTCCCTTCCCCTGACCTCAATTCTAAGCCAACCAGTTTAAGGTTTGGGAAATCCGTTTTTCTCAGTTTGGAGGATGCATCTGAGGGGAGTGTCCTGGAATACAGAAACACAATTATCCATCTGTGAAGAGAGGATCATGGAGGAAAAAGGGACAAAGAAGGTTTTTGTTTTCAAAGGAGCCCCAGGGGTTCAGGATGCATTCAAATGGGGGACAGACTGAACATGAATGGCTACTCATCTAGAGAGAGGGGAACTAGGCATCTCTGGTTCCTTTATCTTCCTAGCAAATACCAAGGGTACATGAGGGAGGGGAGAAAGCATCTTCTTTCCTTTTTTCATCCTTATATTCCCGAGTCCCAGCAACCTCAACAGGGTGCTGCCCATGGGTGCCAATATGGCTTTCACCCATGCTAATGTTGGGGGAGGCTAGGAGGTGGGAATATCTGCTCTTACCCATGTGCTGCCTTTCCCTCTGGTGTCAGTAGCCTTTGAGTTCTCTAGACCTCACTTATGCCATGGATACTAGCATGACCTTTATCCATTAAATGGAAGGCTTGGCTTAATTGGCAAGAATTAGTCATGCTCATTTGTGCTGTGCCTTTTAACTTCTATTGTCATCTGCCTCTGGATCCCTCAGATTTTTTCTTTCCTAGGGCTTTGACTGAAGCTTGGAATTCAGTTGGAACAAAAGAACTGCCTCAGGGAGTGCATAGACTCATCAAGCCCCAGGTGTCCCTCGCCAGACTGGCTGTTGCCTCCTTATCATAAGCCAAATGCTAAGGTGAAACTGAGGCACTGGGTCCTTCTCAAACAAGGGAGGGGAAACAAGTGTCCTGTGAATTGAGGTCCTAGTCTGATGCCTTTCAAGAAAGGAAAACTCCTTGCTTATAAGTTAACTCCTGACAGGGTGGAGAAAAGAAAAAAAGGCTTAAGTGTGGGGCTGTGTTAAGTGCTGACAGAGTGCAGAAAAGGAAAAAAAAGCAAAAGTCCTGGGTGGGGAAGATGCCTGGGGGAAGAACCTCTTATTATGCAAATTGATTTCTCCAACAGGGAGAAAAAATTTTAATTGCTGTCAGACTGAGTTGGACCCTTCAGTTTATAGAATAAACTTATATTTTATAGAATAAAATATGCTATATTTTTTAGTACTTCTTGATAAATGCATGAAAAAACATATTTGAAATGTTAATAGAATGAATTTACATTTTTTTAGTGGACTCATCTTAACTATAGTTTTTCAATATATTATTTTCTCATAGACCTGTTCTATAGGTTTCTGGGGGGGTTGATGTTTAGGGGGTTGTAATTTCTGAGATTACCATTGCTTAGCCTTTTGACTAAGGTTTTTGACTAAGACTGAGGGCACTTTCCCATCTCCAGTCTTCTGGAGACGTTTTCCAATACTCCATGATTTCTCCACTGTGACTGATAGTGACTTGTAAGTGGTTACCTAAGGCTGCAATATCATTTTCTGGGTCTGAGAACTTGACTTTATTCAAAGAATTTACAGGGTGTTTTATTCTTCCATCTCTTGTCTTGATTTTCAGTTTTCCCTTAATCATATTTTGCCATTCCTAATTTAGAAAAAAATATTCAATTTTCTGGAAAAGGTAGTCACAAAGTAACCTGGTAGTTACCTCTGTTATCTGTAAGCCATAATCCATCTTACACAAGACATAGCAAAGTGGTATTGCTTAGTGGTTAGGAGCTCAGGCTTGAGGTCAGATTAAAAAGGGGATTGTTGAAGTCTTTGAGAAACTGTATTTGGAACCAAATAAGAAATACAGCCCATAAAGTTGAGGCTGATGGGAAACAAACATATCTGCATGACTGATAGAGCTGATGTTGGAGTATTTGACATGTCTGGGAGCTAGTGAGCTGGAGCTGCACCCCAGGATTTGACAGACCTTCCCAGACAGTCACAGGCATCTCTGGGCTATTGCAGATCTTCTCCCAGGAGGCAAGGCCTTAACCTCTAAGTTATCTCAAGGTTGAGAGCATCTAAGGACATGTGCTTGCTGGGGCACCTCTCTCTCAAGAGAGAAGGAGGAAGGGGCTGGTTAGTATAAATTCTCCTTCCAAACTTATCAATCAGGTATTTGCTCCTTTATCATCACAGTAGAAGGATGAGAGAGATGAGGAAGGCCAGGTTAAAGGATGTTCCTCCATATGAAAGGAGATACGAGTAGGGAACAGAAGTTCTTGTTTGAAATCTCTGCTTCACTATTTACACATTATATGATATCACAGAAGCTACATTGCCTCTTTCCCCCTTAATTTTCTCCTCTATAAAATAAAGGAAATAATAATATATACTTCATGGTTTGCACAACTTGACATTTATCAAGTGTTGTTATTTTTAGGCTGATAACTTTTTTCTCTTTCTTAATTCAAGTCTCTGCTTACTTTGATTTTTCACTTCCCTGACACTATTCTGAACAGTTTGCACTGCTGTTTGCTCTTGCCTTTGCTTTTCCTTGCTTTCCTCCATCTTTGACTTAGGTCTTTTAAAATCCTGGGCTTGTTAGGGAGCTGCCTGTACAGCCATGCCAGCTTCTCCTGATGTCCATCCCTCGCATCCCACAACTTCATCTCTTTGAGTTGTTTTAAAATATGGTCAGAATTTCATTTCTCAGGATCTTTGATCTTCATGAGTCATTTTTGTCCTTTGTGCCTCTGGCTGTTGGGATATACTGATTCTCCCTAGAACTTTCTGAAGTTGGTCTGTAATGTATGTCCAGAAATGTCCAGCACTGCACTCTCTTATTTTTGTGAACTCCAAGATGACATGGCCACTTTTCCCTGTTTCTGTCACTCCCATGGTGTCACCAAGTCCTTCTTTGTGTATCAAATGAAGTCCAGAGAGGCACTTCATGTATTTTCCTGCTTTACGACATTTTGCTTGAGGTCTTGGAATTTAAGTTAATAATTCTGGGTGGAAGTAATTTATATGGCCTTGAGCTGTATTATGTCAAACATTCACTCATTCTTTAGATTTTTGTCATGTTTCTTCTCTTTATCTTGCCTGTCATTATAGGTACCTCATAATTTATTTCCCTAAAACTCCTATAGGTATCTCATAATTCATTTCCATATTTGTCTTACTTTAATAGCTTGGTTTTCAAATTAATAAGTACTTTATGTACTAAAAGATCTGAATTTTATGGTAATAGGCTTAGTACTTGCCAACAGTTTAATGATTCATAAAAACTCTTAAATGTTAAACATCTTTTGTGGTTCATACTTGCAAAAATTTATATTTTTTCTAAAGTAAATATTCTTAGAAGGTAACACCATTAAGAAAAGAAAACTGTTTATTGGCAAGGAAAAATGGATAAAAAATGTTTTCAAGCTAAATAGATAATAACACTCAAGAACATTATTAATGTACTAAATTAACATTTGCTTATATCTTTTTTTTCAGTGTTTTGAATAGTCACTAATAATTATGGCAAAGACCATGTTATATATACTTAGCAACTAAGTATGAGATTATATAATGAAAGGTCTATTACTGTAATACATGTGTAACATTGAACACAGATTTAAAATAATACCATACTCTAACCTGGTTGTTGCTATCCTTTGGGGTGGGGATAGCAGAGTAATAGTTCATTGAAAATAATGATAAACTCTCTCCCCAGAAAAGGCATGTATGAAATTACACAT
Organism: Macaca mulatta; assembly: GCF_049350105.2. Taxonomy (NCBI): domain Eukaryota; kingdom Metazoa; phylum Chordata; class Mammalia; order Primates; family Cercopithecidae; genus Macaca; species Macaca mulatta. The sequence continues at coordinate 103,346,171 of NC_133409.1, forward strand.
AAAAATTTTCACAAAATTCTAGCTCTTCCAAAAATCACTTGAGTGGTTACTATGTGCCAGGTACTTAGCTTATGTGTGTTGGTATTTTATTATTTGAGAAATTGGACTATTAATCTGTGGGATTCAAACTGTGTACAAAAAAATTAGCTGGTTAGTTTTATACTTTACATTTGCATAATCATTTAACATACACCAGACACAGCTATTTGAGAGTAGACATGGGGATAATGAAAATGTCTAAACAATTTAAATTACTCAGTTTTGTTACTGGTTTTATTGTTCCTTTTGCCAGACTACAAAACTTTCACAGGTGGCAAGAATTTGGATGATTTAAAGGTCTCAGCTCATCTATCGACTGGATACTCAACTTAGTAAAAAGAACTGATTGGAATGGAAATCGACTAGGCAAGTTGCCACTATGCCTGGTCACCAGTGAATTTAGAAGGTTTTATAGCATGCTATATCCTATAAGCCTCCCACTTCCCTGTCTTCCTCCCTGCCTCTCTGCTCCACTATTTTAATTATTAAAAAGTCTCCCAGGAAGCTATTCACTTGCTAGGTGGGGGAGTCCATTCCAGAAGTCTTTGTGTATACTGCTTTGATCCCTCAGCATCTTGCAAGATTGGGGAAGGTGACCAGGCAGGCATGAGAGGGTTAAAATAAGTGAGCTCACACAGGGCTGCCAGGGATCTGGAACTGGCTGAGTAGGATGGGGAGAAGGAAAGATGCCACAACTAGCAGGAAACAAAGTCTCCCCTGCTCTCTCATTGAAGAGAGGAACATCTGAGGTCCCAGAGCCTTGAGGTAGGGTGTGGGTGAAAAGCTCACTCTGTGTTAACTGGCAGATCTCTGCGTTAAATACATTGAGGGCAGATATTAGCAAAGGCCATGTCACCCAATTTCTCAGAAGTTCCATCATTTCCTCCAACATCAGCCAGTGATTTCATAATTAGACACTCCATTCCCCAGACTGCTTGGGAGATATCCATAGATCTCACTTAGAGGGTAGTACTTAACTTAGAGGCACCCCCCGTCTGGGACATTCTCTGGCACTTGCTGCTGGAAAAGGATTTCTACAAGTGGCATCTTTTGGACCAGTAGAATAATCAGTAAATTGGAACACCATTTTAATGTTATTGTAGTTGCTGTTTCTCCTAGTACACAGAGATGTCTTGAAAAAGTCAGGAAATAGCCCTTCTTATTTCTGTCAAGGAAAGTCAAGTCATTTCCCTGGTACAAGGGTGTATCAGGAGCTTGTGTGCTTTATTATGTCTTCCCCTTTTGGTACTTCTTGGTTTGTGAACTGGAAGGTGAGTAGAAGTTAAGCAATTTTGCAAAGAAATCAATCCTTGGGAGAACTGGAATGAAGACTATGATCACTTGCCTTTTGAGGTCATTACAAGATATGTTCTGTTGGGCTGGAATATTCCTGCCTGAGATTTGCTACCAGAAGATGACACAAAGGGCCTCTTGCAGGGATGCTTCAGGTAGTGAAGCGAGTGTGGCATAATGCACTTGCACTGGGGTGTTCTGGGGTGGAAGCCCGGCTGCCCAATCCTGCATCTACAGAGGGCAAAATACTGCAGCCAAGTGTTGCGATTTCTCCCCCATCAGACTGGCAAAAATTAAAAAGTGTAGGACAGCGTATTTTGTTGGCAAAGCTGTGGGAAAACAAGAGCTCTTATCCATTGCTGGTAAGAATGCCAACTAGTATAATTATAATAATTTAGAAGAGAATTTGGCAATAGCAATGAAATTACATACTCATGTACCTTTTGAGCCAAGAATCTCATTTCTGTTAATTTCACCTGAAGAAACACTTCCAGCAAAACAAAACTGCATTATTTTAAGGAAACCCTAGGGCTAACACAGTCTGTAGACCACCAGCAACATCACTGCAGCAGGTCACAAAGACACTGGAATTGCAGAGGCACCTTTTCAGAAATGTCATCTGACCTTTGCCCAAAACACAGCAGCAAATATCTGGCACATAATTGGACTTCCTGAATTTATCTTCACCTAGTGTTTGGAAGCATGACCAGAATATTTAGGTTTGATTAACAGCAAACTTGCCCCTACTCCCCTACAACAGAGCACTTAGATAATCTAGGAAAAGTAATAACAAATGAATCAAATGACCAATTTTAATATTAAAAAGAAGCTCATTGAAACATACCGGCAGGATGTGGTGGCTCATGCCTGTAATTCCTTGGGAGGCTGAGGTGGGTGGACCACCTGAGGTCAGGAGTTCAAGACCAGCCTGGCCAACATGGTAAAACCCCATCTCTAATAAAAATACAAAAAAATTTAGTTGGGCATAATGGTGGGCGCCTGTAATCCCAGCTACTCAGGAGGCTGAGGCAGGAGAATCGCTGGAACCCGGGAGGCGGAGGTTGCAGTCAGCCAAGATCATGCCGTTGCACTCCAGCCTGGGCAACAAGAGCGAAACTCCATCTAAAAATAAATAAATAAATAAAAAGAAAAGAAAAGAAACATACCATTAACCTCTACAATTAAGCACTGAGGAACTGGCACATGAATAGACAAACATACCAGTATTAGAATAGAAAGTTAAGACATAGACCCAAGTACACATGGAAATTTAATATATGGTAAAGGTAGCATCTCAAATCACTGGGGCAAAGATGAACTTTTTAGCCCATTACCTTAATAATATTTCTGGGACAACTGATAACAAGTATATCTTTGTATCACATCAAACACAGGAACAAGCTCCAAAAGGATTGGAGACCTACATGTAAAAAATATAAAGCCATACAAACGCTACAGAAAAAAAAAAATGAGTAAATTTCTCTATAGCATGTAGAAAGGAAAACTTTCTATGACCTAAAATCCAGTTGTAATTTTAAAAAATCAATAACTTGGATTTCAAAAAAAGCTTTAAAAAAAACTACATGGCAAGAAAAAACCTACCTATAAACAAAGTCAAAAGTTCTCTGACAAACTGGGAGAAAATATTTGCAACAGAACACAAAAAGCTGATATCCCTGATATATAAAGAACTGTTCAAAATTGAGGCAAAAAAGACTAAAAACTTTCTTAAATTAATGGGCAAAATACATAGTCAATTTACATAAACAAAATATGTACACATGGCCTGATACGGTTTGGATGTTTGTCTCTTCCAAATCTCACATTGAAACGTGATCCCCAGTGTTGGAGGTGGGCCCTGGTGGGAGGTGACTGGATCGCAGAGGTGGATCCCTCATGAATGGCTTAGAAGCATCCCCTTGGTGATGAGTGAGTTCTTGCTCAGTCAGTTCATGTGAAATCCAAGTGTTTAAAAGATGCTGGGATCTCTTCCTTCTCTCTCTCTTGCTTCTGCCATTGCCATGTGACATGATGTCTCACCATCACCTTCTATCATGATTATAAGCTTCCTGAGGCCCTTACCTCAGAAAACTGAGCAGATATTGGTGCAATGCTTGTACAGTCTGCAGAACCACAAACCAATTAATCCTCATTTTAAAATAAATTACCCACCATAGGTATTCCTATATAGCAATACAAAGATGGCCTAAAATGTGGCCTTTAAACTTGGGAGAAGATATTCAATCTTATTCATAATTAGGAAAAAAGACAATGATCACACCGATACCATTTATGACCAATCAGACTGACAAATCTAAAATGTGTTATAATACATTCTGTTGGGACAACTGTGACAAGACAGGTACACTCATACATTTTTAGTGGGAGTACAAATGAGTACAATCCTTTTCCAAGGAAATGTGGAAATTTATAACAAAACTACACATAAATTCATTAATACCTTTTGACCTAGCATTCCCATTTTCAGAAAATTATCCTTAGGATACACTTTTTACAATACAAAAACACATTGCAACATTGTTTGTAACTGAAAAATAGTTGAACTACACAAAAAGCTCATACATGGGAGAATGGTTATGTAGACTTGTTACATCCACAAAATGGAGTGCTGAGCAGCTATAGAAAAGGAAGAGGGAGATCTCTATCAACTGATATGAAATGATTTTTAGAATATATTAAGTAGAATAATCAAATTGAAAAAACAAAATATGCTACCTTTTGTGTAACAAAAAAAAAGGGAATAAGAAAGGTATAGTGGGATAGAGTGGTGGGAATAGGATAGAAGGACTTGGAGAAGTCCTTTCTTTGAAAGACCTTTTTACATGAATCTAACATTCAGAACCATATTAATATTTCATTTCCTCAAAAAAAGGAAATACACACACACACACATCAAAAATCGAATGACATGGCAACTCTAAATAGAGACAGAATAAAATGATCCTACTTTATTTCAAAGGAATAACACAACTACCTTGTAGTATGAGTGAAAGGTAGTTAGAAAGTAATCCAAGTAATTTTTGAAAATTTACCATGAAATAATTTACCATAAAAGACACAGGAAGAAATAGAAAGCCTGAACAATACTACGACAAATAATGAAATTGTGTAATTCAAAGACATTTCACAAAGAAATATCTGGGCTGAAATGGCTTCACCAGGCAGTTTCTCCAGATATTTAAGGAAGAAATAACACCAACCCTACCAAACTCTCCCAGCAAATTGAAAAAGAGTGAACACTTCCTACTTTTCCTATTAGGTCAGCATCACCTTAATAACAAAATTTGACAAAGATGTTACAGGAAAGCGATATATAAGGGGGGGCGCGGAGCAAGATGGCCGAATAGGAACAGCTCCAGTCTCCAACTCCCAGCGTGAGCGACACAGAAGACCGGTGATTTCTGCATTTTCAACTGAGGTACTGGGTTCATCTTACTGGGGAGTGCTGGACGATCGGTGCTGGTCAGCTGCTGCAGCCCGACCAGCGAGAGCTGAAGCAGGGCGAGGCATTGCCTCACCTGGGAAGCGCAAGGGGGAAGGGAATCCCTTTTCCTAGCCAGGGGAACTGAGACACACAACACCTGGAAAATCGGGTAACTCCCACCCCAATACTGCGCTTTAAGCAAACAGGCACACCAGGAGATCATATCCCACACCTGGCTGGGAGGGTCCCACACCCACGGAGCCTCCCTCATTGCTAGCACAGCAGTCTGTGATCTACCGGCAAGGCAGCAGCGAGGCTGGGGGAGGGGCGCCCGCCATTGCTGAGGCTTAAGTAGGTAAACAAAGCTGCTGGGAAGCTCGAACTGGGTGGAGCTCACAGCAGCTCAAGGAAACCTGCCTGTCTCTGTAGACTCCACCTCTGAGGACAGGGCACAGTAAACAATAACAAACACAGCCGAAACCTCAGCAGACGCAAACGACTCTGTCTGACAGCTTTGAAGAGAGCAGTGGATCTCCCAACACGGAGGTTGAGATCTGAGAAGGGACAGACTCCCTGCTCAAGTGGGTCCCTGACCCCTGAGTAGCCTAACTGGGAGACATCCCCCACTAGGGGCAGTCTGACACCCCACACCTCACAGGGTGAAGTACACCCCTGAGAGGAAGCTTCCAAAGCAAGAATCAGACAGGTACACTCGCTGTTCAGAAATATTCTATCTTCTGCAGCGTCTGCTGCTGATACCCAGGCAAACAGAGTCTGGAGTGGACCTCAAGCAATCTCCAACAGACCTACAGCTGAGGGTCCTGACTGTTAGAAGGAAAACTATCAAACAGGAAGGACACCTACACCAAAACCCCATCAGTACATCACCATCATCAAAGACCAGAGGCAGATAAAACCACAAAGATGGGGAAAAAGCAGGGCAGAAAAGCTGGAAATTCAAAAAACAAGAGCGCATCTCCCCCGGCAAAGGAACGCAGCTCATCGCCAGCAATGGGTCAAAGCTGCATGGAGAATGACTTTGACGAGATGAGAGAAGAAGGCTTCAGTCCATCAAATTTCTCAGAGCTAAAGGAGGAATTACGTACCCAGTGCAAAGAAACTAAAAATCTTGAAAAAAAAGTGGAAGAATTGATGGCTAGAGTAATTAATGCAGAGAAGGTCATAAACGAAATGAAAGAGATGAAAACCATGACACGAGAAATATGTGACAAATGCACAATCTTCAGTAACCGACTCGATCAACTGGAAGAAAGAGTATCTGCGATTGAGGATCAAATGAATGAAATGAAGCGAGAAGAGAAACCAAAAGAAAAAAGAAGAAAAAGAAATGAACAAAGCCTGCAAGAAGTATGGGATTATGTAAAAAGACCAAATCTACGTCTGATTGGGGTGCCTGAAAGTGAGGGGGAAAATGGAACCAAGTTGGAAAACACTCTTCAGGATATCATCCAGGAGAACTTCCCCAACCTAGTAGGGCAGGCCAACATTCAAATCCAGGAAATACAGAGAACGCCACAAAGATACTCCTCGAGAAGAGCAACTCCAAGACACATAATTGCCAGATTCACCAAAGTTGAAATGAAGGAAAAAATCTTAAGGGCAGCCAGAGAGAAAGGTCGGGTTACCCACAAAGGGAAGCCCATCAGACTAACAGCAGATCTCTCAGCAGAAACTCTCCAAGCCAGAAGAGAGTGGGGGCCAACATTCAACATTCTTAAAGAAAAGAATTTTAAACCCAGAATTTCATATCCAGCCAAACTAAGTTTCATAAGTGAAGGAGAAATAAAATCCTTTACAGATAAGCAAATGCTTAGAGATTTTGTCACCACTAGGCCTGCCTTACAAGAGACCCTGAAGGAAGCACTAAACATGGAAAGGAACAACCGGTACCAGCCATTGCAAAAACATGCCAAAATGTAAAGACCATCGAGGCTAGGAAGAAACTGCATCAACTAACAAGCAAAATAACCAGTTAATATCATAATGGCAGGATCAAGTTCACACATAACAATCTTAACCTTAAATGTAAATGCACTAAATGCTCCAATTAAAAGACACAGACTGGCAAACTGGATAAAGAGTCAACCCATCAGTCTGCTGTATTCAGGAGACCGATCTCACACGCAGAGACATACATAGGCTCAAAATAAAGGGATGGAGGAAGATTTACCAAGCAAATGGAGAACAAAAAAAAAAGCGGGGGTTGCAATACTAGTCTCTGATAAAACAGACTTTAAACCATCAAAGATCAAAAGAGACAAAGAAGGCCATTACATAATGGTAAAGGGATCAATTCAACAGGAAGAGCTAACTATCCTAAATATATATGCACCCAATACAGGAGCACCCAGATTCATAAAGCAAGTCCTTAGAGACTTACAAAGAGACTTAGACTCCCACACAATAATAATGGGAGATTTCAACACTCCACTGTCAACATTAGACAGATCAACGAGACAGAAAGTTAACAAGGATATCCAGGAATTGAAATCATCTCTGCAGCAAGCAGACCTAATAGACATCTATAGAACTCTCCACCCCAAATCAACAGAATATACATTCTTCTCAGCACATCGTACTTACTCCAAAATCGACCACGTAATTGGAAGTAAAGCACTCCTCAGCAAATGTACAAGAACAGAAATTATAACAAACTGTCTCTCAGACCACAGTGCAATCAAACTAGAACTCAGGACTAAGAAACTCAATCAAAACCGCTCAACTACATGGAAACTGAACAACCTGCTCCTGAATGACTACTGGGTACATAACGAAATGAAGGCAGAAATAAAGATGTTCTTTGAAACCAATGAGAACAAAGATACAACATACCAGAATCTCTGGGACACATTTAAAGCAGTGTGTAGAGGGTAATTTATAGCACTAAATGCCCACAAGAGAAAGCAAGAAAGATCTAAAATTGACACTCTAACATCGCAATTAAAAGAACTAGAGAAGCAAGAGCAAACACATTCGAAAGCTAGCAGAAGGCAAGAAATAACTAAGATCAGAGCAGAACTGAAGGAGATAGAGACACAAAAAACTCTCCAAAAAATCAATGAATCCAGGAGTTGGTTTTTTGAAAAGATCAACAAAATTGACAGACCACTAGCAAGACTAATAAAGAAGAAAAGAGAGAAGAATCAAATCGATGCAATTAAAAATGATAAAGGGGATATCACCACCGACCCCACAGAAATACAAACTACCATCAGAGAATACTATAAACACCTCTACGCAAATAAACTGGAAAATCTAGAAGAAATGGATAATTTCCTGGACGCTTACACTCTTCCAAGACTAAACCAGGAAGAAGTTGAATCCCTGAATAGACCAATAGCAGGCTCTGAAATTGAGGCAATAATTAATAGCCTACCAACCAAAAAAACTCCAGGACCAGATGGATTCACAGCTGAATTCTACCAGAGGTACAAGGAGGAGTTGGTACCATTCCTTCTGAAACTATTCCAATCAATAGAAAAAGAGGGAATCCTCCCTAACTCATTTTATGAGGCCAACATCATCCTGATACCAAAGCCTGGCAGAGACACAACAAAAAAAGAGAATTTTAGACCAATATCCCTGATGAACATCAATGCAAAAATCCTCAATAAAATACTGGCAAACCGGATTCAGCAACACATCAAAAAGCTTATCCACCATGATCAAGTGGGCTTCATCCCTGGGATGCAAGGCTGGTTCAACATTCGCAAATCAATAAACATAATCCAGCATATAAACAGAACCAAAGACAAGAACCACATGATTATCTCAATAGATGCAGAAAAGGCTTTTGACAAAATTCAACAGCCCTTCATGCTAAAAACGCTCCATAAATTCGGTATTGATGGAATGTACCTCAAAATAATAAGAGCTATTTATGACAAACCCACAGCCAATACCATACTGAATGGGCAAAAACTGGAAAAATTCCCTTTGAAAACTGGCACAAGACAGGGATGCCCTCTCTCACCACTCCTATTCAACATAGTGTTGGAAGTTCTGGCTAGGGCAATTAGGCAAGAGAAAGAAATCAAGGGTATTCAGTTAGGAAAAGAAGAAGTCAAATTGTCCCTGTTGGCAGATGACATGATTGTATATTTAGAAAACCCCATTGTCTCAGCCCAAAATCTCCTTAAGCTGATAAGCAACTTCAGCAAAGTCTCAGGATACAAAATTAATGTGCAAAAATCACAAGCATTCTTATACACCAGTAACAGACAAACAGAGAGCCAAATCAGGAATGAACTTCCATTCACAATTGCTTCAAAGAGAATAAAATACCTAGGAATCCAACTTACAAGGGATGTAAAGGACCTCTTCAAGGAGAACTACAAACCACTGCTCAGTGAAATAAAAGAGGACACAAACAAATGGAAGAACATACCATGCTCATGGATAGGAAGAATCAATATCGTGAAAATGGCCATACTGCCCAAGGTAATTTATAGATTCAATGCCATCCCCATCAAGCTACCAATGAGTTTCTTCACAGAATTGGAAAAAACTGCTTTAAAGTTCATATGGAACCAAAAAAGAGCCCGCATCTCCAAGACAATCCTAAGTCAAAAGAACAAAGCTGGAGGCATCACGCTACCTGACTTCAAACTATACTACAAGGCTACAGTAACCAAAAGAGCATGGTACTGGTACCAAAACAGAGATATAGACCAATGGAACAGAACAGAGTCCTCAGAAATAATACCACACATCTACAGCCATCTGATCTTTGACAAACCTGAGAGAAACAAGAAATGGGGAAAGGATTCCCTATTTAATAAATGGTGCTGGGAAAATTGGCTAGCCATAAGTAGAAAGCTGAAACTGGATCCTTTCCTTACTCCTTATACGAAAATTAATTCAAGATGGATTAGAGACTTAAATGTTAGACCTAACACCATAAAAATCCTAGAGGAAAACCTAGGTAGTACCATTCAGGACATAGGCATGGGCAAAGACTTCATGTCTAAAACACCAAAAGCAACGGCAGCAAAAGCCAAAATTGACAAATGGGATCTCATTAAACTAAAGAGCTTCTGCACAGCAAAAGAAAACTACCATCAGAGTGAACAGGCAACCTACAGAATGGGAGAAAATTTTTGCAATCTACTCATCTGACAAAGGGCTAATATCCAGAACCAACAAAGAACTCAAACAAATTTACAAGAAAAAAACAAACAACCCCATCAAAAAGTGGGCAAAGGATATGAACAGACACTTCTCAAAAGAAGACATTCATACAGCCAACAGACACATGAAAAAATGCTCATCACCACTGGCCATCAGAGAAATGCAAATCAAAACCACAATGAGATACCATCTCACACCAGTTAGAATGGCGATCATTAAAAAGTCAGGAAACAACAGATGCTGGAGAGGATGTGGAGAAATAGGAACACTTTTACACTGTTGGTGGGATTGTAAACTAGTTCAACCATTATGGAAAACAGTATGGCGATTCCTCAAGGATCTAGAACTAGATGTACCATATGACCCAGCCATCCCATTACTGGGTATATACCCAAAGGATTATAAATCATGCTGCTATAAAGACACATGCACACGTATGTTTATTGCAGCACTATTCACAATAGCAAAGACTTGGAATCAACCCAAATGTCCATCAGTGACAGATTGGATTAAGAAAATGTGGCACATATACACCATGGAATACCATGCAGCCATCAAAAAGGATGAGTTTGTGTCCTTTGTAGGGACATGGATGCAGCTGGAAACCATCATTCTTAGCAAACTATCACAAGAACAGAAAACCAAACACCGCATGTTCTCACTCATAGGTGGGAACTGAACAATGAGATCACTTGGACTCAGGAAGGGGAACATCACACACCGGGGCCTATCATGGGGAGGGGGGAGGGGGGAGGGATTGCATTGGGAGTTATACCTGATGTAAATGACGAGTTGATGGGTGCAGCACACCAACATGGCACAAGTATACATATGTAACAAACCTGCACATTATGCACATGTACCCTACAACTTAAAGTATAATAATAATAAATAAATTAAAAAAAAAAAAAGATGTTACAGGAAAGCAAAAACACAAGACAATTTTAAATTTGTTCCAATATTGCAAAAATTAACATCTAAAGTCAAATTAATGTACTTCATTATATTTGCTGAACAAAAATAGAATAATTTTAACAGACATAGGAAAATAATTTGATAAAATTCAATATGCAGTCACAGTTTTTTTACTCAAGAAAAAAAGAGAACCTCCTCTAGCAACCCAGAAACAGGAGGAATTTCGCTAATCTTATGGAGAGTATCTATTTGTAAAAGTCTACAGGAAATATTATGCTCAATGGCAAAATATTTAAAACATTCCCCCTAAAATTGGGAACACCACTTTTATCTAACATTGTTCTGAAGATCCTAGCCAGTCAAAAAGGCACAAAAAACAAATAAAGTTTATAATGATTGGAAAGGAAAAAATAAAACTCTGATTATTTGCAAATGACACAATTGTAAACATAAAAGTATCCAAAAGTATCAATGGATCTATAGAAAACATAGAAACTTTTTTTGAATAATAATCTGATTTCAGTTTTGTACTTATTGGCTCTATGTGGTGACTGTTGGGCTACTTGTGAATATCCACAAAGCTGCTGTTTCTGCTGGTTCCCCGGTACTGCCACAGTCACCTTACATCTCTTTCAGCTGTCTTTGGAAATGTTAATGAAACACCAGGAGTTTGGTCTAGGACCTGTTGCTTGCCACCCAGAAAGCTAATCACTATGACAATGAGTATTGTCAGGGAAGAAGGCTTTATTAAGGTGCTACAGTCAAGGAGATGAGAGATCAGTCTCATATCCATCTCCTCAACTGACTAAAATTAGGAGTTCATGTAGCAAGGAAGAAATGTAACTGTGTATGGGAAAACAGGAATTAGGAAGGGGTAAGGTAGAGGAGTTGGTCAATAGGAAGCAGGTGGTTGGTTAGGCAGTCATGATGGGTGAGGGGACTGGTGTCTCATTATTCAAATGTGGTGTTCTGGTAAGCTTCAGTTCCTTTATACTCTGTGGGAGAACTGATAGTTGGTTTCCTGAGAAAACAACTCAGATTAAGACAAATGTAAGTTTCTCAAGTTTTAAAATTGTGAGGGTCAATTTCTATGTTTATTCCAAAGAAACCATAAATGTCAGTTATGTCATTGGGCTAGTTTCATTCCTTCTTTTATATTTCTGTTAGTAAATTCCTCAATCCTGGGGAATCTGGTTGTCAATATCTGTGGCTGCTTCATGCTGAGGAGAGTTATCATAGGCAGCTCCATATCATAGGTGAACACATGGCCACCCAACAGTCAAAGGTTAATCTAATACTAGAGTGTTCTTTTGAAACAAAATCTTTCTCTCTCTAGTCCTCTATTTGCACCAAAGATGAATCACAGCAGGACCAACCTACCTGCAAAATAAGCTTCAGTCCCACTATACTTGACCTGATTACCCACACAAAGTGCAGCAAAAATCACTGTCAATATAAGATCCCCTAAAGTGGCTTTGCTGGAACTCCTCACAAAGAATCTCAGACTCAACCTCCAATAGCCTCTTGAGTCAAGCCAAGGATGCTCTGCACCTGCAGATACCTACATGGGTTGGGCAAATCCCTCACTTCATGAGGCCTCAAAACAACTCAAAGTTCCTGGGCCTGTCAGAAAGTGACACTCTAGGCCAGTGCGGTGGCTCACACCTGAAATCCCAGCACTTTGGTAGACTGAGGTGGGCAGATCACTTGAGGTCAGGAGTTTAAGTCCAGCCTGGCCAACAGGGTAAAACCCTGTCTCTACTAAAAATCCAAAAAAAAAAAAAAAAAAGCTGGGTGTTGTTGCACATGCCTATAATCCCAGCTACTCATGAGGCTGAGATAGGAGAATCACTTGAATCCAGGAGGCAGAGGTTGCAGTGAGCCAAGATCACACCACTGCACCCCAGCCTGAATAACAGAGTGAGACTCCATCTCAAAAAAAAAAAAAAAAAAAAAAAAGTGACACTCTACTTACCACAGGCCAGAAACCCTGTGAAGGAACTGCATAGACAAGGCATGAGGCCACTCCTTCTAACGGATTCTCATTGGCTCTATAAAGTCAATTTCTCAAAGCAATCTGCTCATATCTGAAAACATGCCATTCCATTCAAAGCCCTGGGAAAATAACCAGTTCTTCCAACTGTGTCCTATTATAAAATAAAACAGATTTTTATTGAAATTATGCAAGCAACCACATTGCCGTGAATGAAGAATATTCACAAATAGTTGCTGAATTCTGGAGAAATCAGGCAGAGAGAGAGAAATACATCTCAAATTTTGTTCAAAGGACTTTACTCAATTGTTAAAAGCTATGAGTAGCTCAAAAGGAAAAAAGTTCTCCAGACTCTGAAAAACAAAACAAAATAAATCAGCAGTGTTTTAAACAAACACACAAAAAGCCATAAAAATTTATTTCAGGCCGGGCGCGGTGGCTCAAGCCTGTAATCCCAGCACTTTGGGAGGCCGAGACGGGTGGATCACGAGGTCAGGAGATCGAGACCATCCTGGCTAACATGATGGAACCCCGTCTCCACTAAAAAATACAAAAAAAAAAAAATTTATTTCAGTCCTCCATTATTAGCTCAGTCCATGCTAAACACCTGCTCTGTTGCATATTGGGTTAGCAATCTTTGTGAACACATCCACCTTTTAATTTGAAGTCCTAGAAGTTCTCTCTGTGGTCCAATGGCACAACCTCCAAAGTTATTAGAAACTTGTGTTCAAGAGTCCTTTTCATGAACTCTCCCAAAAAAGCAAGCTCTGGTCTGTGGCTGATTGCAAGCTGCTTTTGAGAAGAATCAAAGTAAAACAACTGTGGATAACAAAAGTTTTAGGCCATAGTTAAAGACACAATTGACAAGAAAATTTGGTTATTTCTGTGACATACTGACAACATATATTAAAGCATATCAGAATTTCAGGAATCTCATACAATCCTGAAATACACATTAACAATACATATCTATATATACATCTATAACCCAAACAAAAGTAAACACCACCTTACATTTGACAATGCTTCCTGTATAGTTCTAACATACCAAATAAATGTAATATGTCTCTGTCAGACTTCAGAGGACCCACTATCCAAAAAAAAATTAGAGGTAAAAAAAAAAAAAAAAAAAAGAAGAAGAAGACTGAATTTAGCACGTGCAATTTTGCTTTTGGAAAATTTGTCAAGTATCAAAGATTTAAGACACTTGATATCACAAAAGAGGATCACAGGTCACTATAAAATAGTCAGTCATTTAGCCAAAATGATTAAACAAACATGTTTCCTCTTTGATAGACAGGAGACTCAGTTTCTCAAACAATAAGACCTAATGAAGACAGCATGTGGCCAACTAAATCTGTCTCTCTCCCCTCATTTTTTCCTGCAGTTTACTCAAAAGGTAAACAAAAAATCTTTTTAGCATCTCTTAATATTTCACAGAAATTTTGTTCAAAAGAGAAAATCAAATTTTACCTTTATATGGTGTATTATTAATGTTAAAGTTAATTTCTATAAACCTTATAAACAAATATAATTTTAATCAGTTTGACCATAACATATGATTATGATTTCCATAAACTTTTATAATCTTTTATAGTTTTCTATTAAAGAACAGATCAATGCTCCAAAAAAAACCTCTGTTATTCTGACACAGGGGCCCAGATACTGGCCTTGCACCAGTGTGCTTTCAATATTAATGTTTAATTATAGAAAAATTCTTACCTAATTTTATCTCAACATTGGCCCTTACAATCTCAACTGCCCACTTCTTCAATGATAGTCTCTGGGCCTAGAGGGATTAAATAGTTTTTAAATTTCTGGCCCTGTGTCTCATGAAAGCAGTTCATTCTGATTGTCACCTTCTCCAGGGTCAGAAGATGAGGCTTTGACTAGTGTCAAAGCTCCGAAGTTAGCAGGAGTTGGTGCCTTTTGCAGACCCAAGAGTCAAAGCCTTAACTTAGCACAAGGATTAGTTAAGATGATATTTATACTGCAGAGAGTCCTATCATGCTAACATATCACAAGTGAAAACACTGTGATTTGGTATCTAATAGTTACTGCCTCCAAACTTCAAACCACTGTATTAAAGTGGTTAGGTTACTCCTTGCATATGTCTAATGGCTAGTATTCTAGTGACAAAACTCTGATCAAAAATGTAAGAAATGTGATAGGTTTTATGTCAAATTTATCAAAATAAGATAATTAGCTTTTCTTTCATCCACAAAATGGTAAATAAAAATTCAGTTTCGGAAATTCAGAATGAGGATAATCTCCTTTTATTTAAATACTATACAACATAACAAGTAAGAACAAGAACACAAGCATTTCTTTTCGGCTGTTTTAAAAGTATCATTGGCTGGGCGCAGTGGCTCACACCTGTAATCCCAGCACTGTGGGATGCCGAGGTGGGTGGATCACGAGGTCAAGAGATTGAGACCATGCTGGCCAACACAGTGAAACCCCATCTCTACTAAAAATACAAAAATTAGCTGGGCGTGGTGGCGGGCGCCTGTAGTCCCAGCCACTTGGGAGGCTGAGGCAGGAGAATGGCGTGAACCTGGGAGGCAGAGGTTGCAGTGATCCAAGATTGTGCCACTGCACTCCAGCCTTGTGACAAAGTGAGACTCCATCTCAAAAAAAAAAAAAAAAAAAAAAAAAAAAAGAGTATCATACATTTCCAAGATTTGTTTTTAGATACAGTACTGACTACTGTTTATGTAATTTTCAACACTAGAATCTTCAAACCAGTGCAACACTTGTACATATTTTGTTTTTAAGTACACACCTGAAGGCTCAACAGTGATAAAAGGAATGGGATCAAAAATCACTAGAAAGTGCCACTTTTTTATTACTACTTAATCCAAGTGAATTTGACTTAATTTTAATAACGATAAACACAACTAAAATAATTTGAGAGAAATCCTCCTCAATGTAATTTTCTTAAGGACAAGGCCAATATTTCCTGACATTAGAACTTTGTATCCGTGCCACAGTTTCACAGGTTTTCCTCATTACCTAAAGGAAAAGACCTGAATCCAATAATCAAATTATTGATTGAACTGAATTACCTTAGAAATAAACACCATTAAACATTTCTATTCTCACTTACTTTTCAAAATAACAAAATGAATTATGTACTATTTCTATTCAGAACTTATAAAAATAAGTCTTCCTTTTTTTTTTTTTTGCCATAATCTTAAAGCCCTGATAGCTCCCTAGATCATCAGAGGTAAGCAAAATGGATCCAATTTTAAATAGCTGGTGTGCACTGTCATTTTCTGGTAGCTTGCCAAAGATAGCTTAGGAATTTTAGATAAATAGAGCAAATGATGAATTGTTGGAAATGCATAGGAAACAAAATGACCATTCATAGAACCAAATACAAGCTTTCGATTAGAAACAAAAAACATGACTTTATATATGTATGTACAAGTAAAGCCCAAAGTAGAACAAACAACAAATAAATAAAAATTAAGAGCAAAATCAAATAAATAGGAAACCAACCCCCAATTTTTCTCCCATTCAGTTTACCTTGGAGACTACAGTGTTACCAGAGCCTAAAAAAATCCAAAACAGAAAACAAAAAACAAAACACATGATGGATATTTAATTCTTGATATACAAATTCCTGATATATAAATTTAAATCCACCATACATTTTGTGCAATTAAGAAATTTACTTCAGGCATGTGAGCAGTAAATATTTAATGCTAATCCTATCCATGCAGAATAGCTAATATAGTGTGGAACAAAGCAATGCAAGCATTTATGTGAAATTTGGCTCCCTGCTAAATCTAGCTTCATATTTAACTATGTTAAAAAACAATTACCAAACTGCCAATGTATTTCTTTACAATATTTCTTGTTTTACCTTCATCAAGACTATGAGCTTTATGAGCAACGTTAATTAGCCACATTTATCTAATTTTCTATCATATTTTTAAAAATATTTTACTATTTAAACTTTTCCAGCTTTCTATTTTCTCTGTATGTGGATGAAGATAGACACAAAGACAAACAGGACAAAACATCATTTACACAGACCACACATGACATTCTTGGACTAGGAAGCATGAAATTCTGAACTATCAGATATTAGTATTTTTTAGATGAGAACATTCCACAATTTAAAAAAACATATTTCCCCATATAAAAACCCTTTCTTAATTGGAAATGACCCAGGCATCCAATAAGCAACAAAAGTAATTTTAACATTTTAAATTGCACAAAAAGTTCATCTACAAGCATTTATCTCATTTACATTACTCATTTTTTTCATTTTGAAAAACAGTTTATCTCGATTACTTCTGAAAACTGACATATTAGACAAAGCTAGTCATAATTTCAAATTAGTTCCTTTGTAACCTTTTTGTTTTTTTGAGACAGAGTCTCACTCTGTTGCCCAGGCTGGAGTGCAGTGGTGCCATCTCGGCTCGCTACAACCTCCACCTCCCGAGTTCAAGCGATTCTCTTGCCTCGGCCTCCTAAGTAGCTGGGACTGCAGGCACGCACCACTGTGCCCCACTAATTTTTTGTATTTTTAGTAGAGACAGGGTATCACCATGTTGGCCAGGCTGGTCTTGAATGCCTGACCTCAGGTGATCTGCCTGTCTCAGCCTCCCAAAGTGCTGGGATTACAGGCGTCAGCCACTGCACCCAACCTTGTTAACCATTTTTAAACAGTCT
Organism: Macaca mulatta; assembly: GCF_049350105.2. Classification (NCBI taxonomy): domain Eukaryota; kingdom Metazoa; phylum Chordata; class Mammalia; order Primates; family Cercopithecidae; genus Macaca; species Macaca mulatta. The sequence goes on from NC_133409.1 coordinate 103,363,693, forward strand.
GCGAATATCAGGTATTTACCTAAGTAAGTACTTAAACTTAAATACATGAGTGTTTTTGTCAATACCAGATTCAGCGATTTTTATTAATCAACATTAATTTTGTCTTATTTGTCAAAAAAGTTATGTAAACAAAAATCATTTTGTTTTGGCTGGGTTCATGGCTTTATAACCTTCCGTGACAAATTCTGACACTTCAAAATATGAATCCAGGCAAAAATGTATGCTGACAATTCCAAAGACATTTCTATTTTTATTTTACCGATAATTTCAAAGTCAGTTTGTTTATTAAAGATTTACTTAAGTCAGATAAACTTAAAAATTGCTTGGACTTATTTACCTAACCTATGAGTACTCTATTACTTATAAACCAAATTTGGTAGTCATGACATCTAACATAATAAATGTCCATACACATAAACACATCTAAACATGTATACACCCTATGCAAACACAAATCCAATAACTTGTAACTTTAGTGATAAGATAGAAATGCAAACTCACTAGTCTACAAATATGTTTACATGGCTAAACTTTGTTTGCCCCAGTAGGTAATTCAATGAAGCCCCAAATAAAATAGAATTTGTGAACCAAAATTTGGGGCAGTTTCCATGGCAGTTTGATTTTTAAAGGCCAAACTTCCCCAGACTCCAAAGAACACTGGGGACAAAAAGCACTACAGAAGAATGTCATGTACTAACCAGAATCAACTCTGTTTAGAACAGCAGCATAAAGCCTGAGCATATGGAACTCCATCTCGTTTTCCCATTCAATAGCAAAATGAAGCCCACGGAGAGGCCAAACTTCTCCAGATTTCCAAAGGATATTGGAGGCAAACAATATTATGAAAAAAAATAGTTTGTCAATTTCTGATATCCCATAACTATATGGATGCATGCATATTAACAAGCGATCACCAAAACACAATCCAACTACTGCATCAACAAACAAGCCCCATGGATGTCCAAACTTAAACAGTCAGCGTACTTTCCTCTCTCGGTTGAGCTTGTTCAGTCTGCAAATGGAAATTCCTTTGGAATGTCCCAAACTGAGAGGAGAAGATCCCACTGTCTTGGCCCACAAAAGACTTGATCATCTAGATGCACATGACAAGTTTCAAAGGCTGTTCTTCTTTAGCAATCAGGAGTATGGTTGGGCCAGCAGTGGTAGGGCCAGAGAGAGGAAGACGGAGACTCACCTCTAGAAAAAAAAGGGTTAGGAAGCTGCTTAGGAGGACTTCTTAAACTCAGCCCATGGCAGCTGAACAACAAGCAACATGTTCCCAGTCAGGAAAACAAAATCCATTAGGGATTCAGTTTAGGTCCTGCTCCTGACCACACAGAAAGCCAATCACTGAGACAACAAGTATTGGCAGGGAAGAAGGCTTTATTAGAGTGCTACAACCAAGGAGATGGAAAATCGGTCTCAAATCCATCTCCTCAACTGACTAATATTAGGAGTTTATGTAGCATGGAAGAAATGTAACTGTGTGTGGGAAAACATAAATTAGGAAGGAGTAAGTAATAGGTGTTGGTCAGCAGGAAGCAGGTGGTTGGTTAATGGGTGGTCGTGATGGGTGAGGGGTCTGGTGTCTCATTGTTCAAATATGATCTGATAAGTTTCAGTTCCTTGATACTCTCTGGGAGGCCTAATTGTTGATTTCCTGAGAAAGCGATTCAGGTAAGACAAATGAAAGTTTCTCACATTTTGAGACTGGGAGGGTCAATTTCTATGTTTATTGCAAAGAAAACGTAAACATCAGTTCTATGGGACAATTGGGCCATTTTCAGAAATTCATAGTCTATCATATGCATTTCAACAATACTCTCAAGTGATGTTTTCCACATTTTAAAAAATTTTCATGCTCACAGATGCTTGTGCAATAGATGCCTAAATCAAGTCTTTCTCCTTCTCCTGGAGTGCTTCTAACATTTATTTATAAAATAAATAACTATGTTTCACAAACTTAAAAAAGTATTATGAAATTCACTGAAGACAAATGTGAAGTCTAATGTATTCATTTTCAATTTTTTAGTGAAAAAAATTTTTATGGTATATGTAGTTAAAAATAACAACAACAAACACCTCCTAACTTAACAGCTTACCGCCTGGAAGGGAACATATTATTCGTGTGATTAAGAACACAGGAAAACAAAAATATGTACATTTAAAATTCAGAGGTTGTAAAAATTTCTTTGTACATATGGTAGTTTAGAATGGGATGGTAAACCAGTGTTTTAAATTTTTTAACCAATGATAACATGTCCTTCAATATTTTAGATGGGCTTATTTATATTACTTTTGTATAGATCCCAAGCCAACAACCTTTCATATACTCTTTAACAACAAAAAAAGAAAGAAAACAAGCTTTTCTGAAAAATCACCGCTTTATAGGCCCAAGCACAGTGGCTCATGCCTGTAATACCAGCACTTTGGGTGGCTGAGGTAGCTGGATTGCTTGAGCCCAGGAGTTTGAGAAGAGTCTAGGCAACATGGCAAGACCCCGTCTCTACAAAAAAATTAAAAATATTAGCCAGGCATGGTGGCACATGCCTGTAGTCCCAACTACTTGGGAAGCTAAAGTGGGAGGATTGCTTGAGCCTGGGAGGTTGAGGCTGCAGTGAGCCACGATCATGCCACTGCGCTCCAGCCTTGGTGACAGAGTGAGACCCTGTCTCAAAAAAATTAAATAAATAAAAATAAAATTAGTATATATTCATTAAAGAAAATCTGTAAAATTCAGAAGGTAAGCAAAAGACAGAATAGTAATTTCCTGTGGTCCAAAGGAAAACCACTTGTACAATTTGTGTATTACCTTCTCTATTCATCTTATTCTTTACATAACTATCAGCACAGAATAATATACATATCATATATAAATGAATACATTTGTGTATATACAAATTTTGTATTTTCCTTTTTTCCAGTATCATTATATTTCCAAAATCAGCTTTAATAGTTGTAAAATATTGTGTCCAATAAATGTAGCATAATTTATAACAATGTTCCTGCACTTAGGTAGCTTTTGCTTTTTTTCCTACTGTAAATAATGCCATAGCATATACCTTTGTATAGCAATCTTTTTCATATTTAGAATTTTTTTTTTATTATTTTTTGATTCAGGATGTTGCTGGAGTGCAGTGGTGCAATCATGCCTCACTTACAACTTCAAACTCTTAGGCTCAAGTGATTCTCCCGCCTCCCAGGTAGCTCAGACTATAGACACATGCTACCACATCCAGCTAAATTTTAATTCTTTTTTAAAATAGGGTCTCACTATATTGCCCAGTCTGGTCTCAAACTCTTGACCTCTAGTCATCTCCCTGCCTCAACCTCTAAAGTCACAGGATTGTTATTTATTAATATGTGTGAGAAGGAAAATTATGGAATCCATGCGACATGAGCATTTTTAAGGCTCTTGATTCATTCTAACATGTTTTTCAAAAGGGTTATACAGATGCATACTACCACAGGCAATGTATGAAGTATTCATTTAATTACAATCTGGTAAACATAGATGATTACTGTGTGGAAGACCAGTGAGAAGGTGGAGGTGGGTGTACTATTTGGCTTTAATATTAATTTACTTGATACAATGAGATTGGATACTTTTTCAGGTATTTGTTGACTAATACCTACATGGTTATCATATTAATCTGGGGTTTTCAGTGGTCTGCCTATTAATGCATCCAACAGATATTTATTATACATATTGCAATATGTGCTAGACATTGTTCTAGGCACTGAGGATACAGCAGTGAACAAAACAGACAAAACCCCCTGCCCTCAGGAAGCTTGCATTCTAGAGGTCTTATTTTATTATGAGTGATTGTTATGTAATTAATTTAAAACTACCATTTATTAAGTGACTACTATGTGCCTGGCATTGTCCCAAGCACCTACATTTACCTCATTTAGAGAGTATCTGCGTATGGTAGATTAAGAGGCTTTTAGCATGCCTCAGCCACTTAGAAATAGCAAGATAATCCATAAACATCAACTCTGTGAGCTTTAATTAAAGAAGCATGGGAATCATGAAGGACACTCCAGATCATGGGGAGGAGAATACCAACAAACAGGCCTCATGATAGCATCTGGCTGATAAAGTGAGTAAAACCCCAGTATATGAGAGAGGCAGAGAGCCTATAGCCTCTCTCTGTGACTTACTTTCCCACTGGGGATTGAAGCAACCCAGACCAAGGGAGAATACTTTGTTTTTTCCAACCCCTAAAGCTAACCTGGGCATAGATTATGGTGCAATAGGGCTCTCTCTGCTCATGCCCAGAAAGATCTCCCGGCACCCGAAGCACCAGCTCACCTGAATCAGCAGCCTGACCTACCCCACCCATCCTGTGTAGCGATCCCAGTGCAGAGAGGCCCTGTCTGCTTCAGGCACAGATAGATCTCCAGGCATTCAGAGCACCCACTATATAGTTCAGCAGCCTGAGATGCACCCCCCACCCAATTCCTAGACATAGATCATGGTGCAGTGAGGCCCTCTCCACTCCAAACCAGGCAGATCTCTAAGCATTTGGAGCAGCAACTTGCCTAGAGCATCTGTGCAGAGAACCTGGTGTGATGTGCTCTCTCTTCTTTACACACAGGTAGATCTCCAGTCATTCAGAGCACCTGGTTGGCTGGTTCAGCACCCTGAGTCTCCCCACCCATACTGTGCAGAGATCTTGGTGAAGGGGGGCCCTCTTCACTCCATGCCCAGGCAGATCTCCAGGCATCTAGAATGCCCACTTTCCTGAATTAGGAGTTTAGGCCACCCCAAACACCATATAGAGAATTTGGGGCCAAGGAGGTTTTCCAGCTCCACACCGAGGCTCACCACTGGGCACTTGGTGACTGCCCACTGAATTCTCCCTCTGTGCTAGTACTTGTGCCTGCCATCAGTGGACCTGTAGGTGGAGCTGCCTGGTCTAGTCCTGCCTCTCCTGGCCCCCATGCTCCCTGGAGCTCAGACTACTGTGCATTCCACAAATCAGTCCATTGCCTGAGGCAACAAAGAGCATCTGTCGGTAAACAAAAATCAAGCATATATCCAGCCACATTGGCTACAGCTGGCTCTTACCTATAAGTGCCATCCACTGGCTTGAAAGTCAAGCTGAACAGCCCAATATAAAACCTGCCAAAGGAATTGCATATGTCTATAGAAGCAAAGCCAAAAGACCCCATGCAGCATTCTCTACAGTCCCACCCCCTAGGGAAGAGGGGAAAGGCAAAGGGAAAGAAAAAAAGCCAATAATATGATTAAAAAAAAGAAAAAGAAAAAAAAAATCCTACCTGCAAAAAAATAACCACAAAATTTAGAAGTGCCAGCATCTCCAGATGAGAAGGAACCAGCATAAGAATTATGACACCATGACAAATCTGAGAGTACTGACACCACCAAAGGATCACACTAGCTCTCCAGCAATGGTCTCTAACCAAAATGGAAACTCAGAAATGACAGATAAAGAATTCAAAGCATGAATTGCAAAGAAACTCAATGAGATTAGAGACAAGATTGAAAATCAACACACACAAAGAAAACATCTAAATCAATCCAGAAAATAAAGGAAGAGATAAACATCTGAACAAGAAATCAATCAGAGCTTCTGGAATTGAAAAACTCACTTAAGAAATTTCAAAATACAACTGAAGGCTTTATCAATAAACTGGACCAAGACAAAGAAAGAATTTCAGAGCTTGAAGACTAGTCTTTCAAACTAACCCAGTCAGACCAAAAAAAAAAGTAAAAAGGAATTTTTAAAAATAAATAAAATCTTCAAGAAATATGGAATTATGTAAAGCAACCAAACCAGTAAATTATTGGCATTCTTGAGATAGAAAAAGTAAACAACCTGGAAAATGTATCTGAGGAAATAATTCAAGAAAATTTCCCTAATCTTGCTAGACAGATAGACATTCAGATACAAGAAATCCAAAGAATGCCTGCGAGATACTATACAAAACAAACGTCTCCATGGCATATAGCCATATAGTCCAAGGTCAATGCTAAAGAAACAATCTTAAAGGCAGCTAGAGAAAAACGTCAGATTATGTACAAAGGGAACTCCATCAGGCTAACAGCAGATTTCTCAGTAGAAACCTGATGATCCAGGAGAGATTGGGGGCCTATTTTCAGCATTCTGAAATAAAAGAAATTCCAATCAAGAATTTCATATCCCACCAAACTAAGCTTCATAAGCAAAGGGGAAATAAAATATTTTCTGGACAAACAAGCACTAAGGGAATTATTTACCACTAGACTAGCCTTACAAGAGATCCTTTAGGGAATTCTAAACATGGAAATGAAAGAATGATACCTACTACCATGAAAACACACTTGTATACATAGCCCACAGACCCTATAAAGCAGCCACACAATATAAACTACAAAGCAACCGGCTAAGAACTTCATGATAGAATCAAACGTCACATTTCAGTATCAACTTTGAATGTAAATGGTCTAAACACCTTACTTAAAAGGCACAGAGTGGCAAGTTTGATTAAAAACAAAATATAAGAACTATCTGCCTGGTGTCTTCAAGAAACCTATCTCACACATAAAAACAAAACAAAACAAAACAAAACAAAAAAAAAACCCATGAGCTTAAAGAATTGGAGAAAGATCTACTATGCAAACAGAAAACAAAAAGGATCAGAGGTGACTATTCTTACATCAGATAAGGCAGACTTTAAACCAACAACAGTAGAAAAAAACAAGGGTATTACACAATGATAAAGGGTTCAATTCAGCAAGAAATCTTAACTATCCTAAATATATATGCACACAACAATGGAGCACCCAGATTCCTAACGCAAATACTTCTAGACTTACAGAAATACTTATATAGCCACACAGTAATAGCAGGGGACTTTCATACCCCATTGACAGCATTAGACAGATCATTTAGGCAGAAAACTAACAAAGACATTCTGGACTTAAAAACTTGACACTTGACCAACTGGGCCTAGTAGACATCTACAGAATAATCCACCATTAACTACAGAATATACATTCTTCTCATCTGCACATGGAAAATACTCCAAGATTGACCACATACTCAGCCATAAAGCAAGTTTTAACAAATTTTAAAAACTGAAAACACACCAGCCATAATCTCAGACCACAGTGGAATAAAAATACAAATCAATACCAAGAATTATCTCAAAACCACACAATTAGATGTGTGGTTGGAAATTAAATGAAAGAATGATACCTGCTACAACAAAAATACACTTAACTTGCTCCTGAATGACTTTTAGGCAAACAAGAAAATTAATTCTTTGAAATAAATGAAAACAGAGACACAACATACCAAAATCTCTGGAATGCAGTAAAAACAGGGTTAAGAGGAAAGTTTATTCCACTAAATGCCTACATCAAAATGTTAGATCTCAGCCGGGCATGGTGGCTCATGCCTGTAATCCCAGCACTTTGGGAGGCCAAGGTGGGTGGATCATGAGGTCAGGAGATAGAGACCATCCTGGCTAACACAGTGAAAGCCCATCTCTACCAAAAAAAAAAAAAAAAAAAAAAAACACAAAAAATTAGCTAGGAGTGGTGGTGGGCACCTGTAGTCCCAGCTCCTCGGGAGGCTGAGGCAGGAGAATGGCGTGAAGCCAGGAAGTGGAGCTTGCAGTGAGCTGAGATTGTGCCACTGCACTCCAACCTGGATGATAGAGTGAGATTCCGTCTAAAAAAACAAACAAACAAACAAACAAACAAAAACAGAAAAAAAAGTTAGATCTCAAATTAATGATCTAACATCACTGCCAGAGGAACTAGAAAAACAGAAACAAACCCCAACACTAGCAGAAGAAAAGAAATGACAAAAATCAAAGTGGACCTGTACAAAACTGAAACCCAAAAACCCATAAAAATAATCAACAAAACCAAAAATTGGTCATTTGCAAAAATAAACAAGATTGATAGACCACTAGCTAGATTAATAAAGAAAAAAAGAGAGAAAATCCAAATAAGCACAATCAGAAATGACAAAGGAGACATTACAACTGATCCCACAGAAATATAAAATATCCTCAGAGACTATTAGGAACACCTTTATGCACATAAACTAGAAAATCTAGAGTTAATAAATAAATTCTAGGAAACATACTATCTCCCATGATTGAATCAGGAAGAAACTGAAATTCTGAACAGACCAATATCAAGTTCCAAAGTTGAATTGCAATTTAAAAAACCTACCAACCAACCAACCAAAACAACAACAACAACAACAAACCCAGACCAGATGGATTCACAGCCAAATTCTACCAGACATACAAAGAAGAGTTTGTCCCAATTCTACTGAAACCATTAAAAAAGATTGAGGAGGAGGGACTCCTCCTTAGCTCATTCTACAAAGACAGCATCAACCTAATAACAAAATCTGGCAAAGACAAAATGAAAAAGGAAAACTATATTCCAATATCCCTGATGAATGTAGATGAAAGAATCCTCAGCAAAATACTAGCAAATAGAATCCAACAGTACATCAAAAAATTAATTCACCATAATCAAGTAGTGTTCATTCCTGGCATGCAAGGTTGGTTCAACATACACAAATCAATAAATGTGATTCACCATAAACAGAATTCAAAATACAATTGAAATTTTTATCAATAAACTGTGATAAAGGGTTTATGTGATTCACATAAACAGAATTTTTAAAACACATATGATCATCTCAATAGATGTGGAAAAAACTTTCGATAAAATCCAATATCTCTTTATGATAAAAACTCTCAATAAACTAGATATCAAAGGAACATACCTCAAAGTAATAAGAGCCATCTATGTCAGTTTTCAAAGAACTAGAAAAAAACTATTCTAAAATTCATATAGAACCAAAAAACAGCCCCAAATAGCCAAAGCAATCCTAAGCAAAAATAACAAAGCCAAAGGCATCACATTACCCAACTTCAAGCTATACTGTAAGGTTACAAAAATAAAAACAGCATGATATTGGTACAAAAATGGACACATAGACCAATAGAACAGCATAGAGAGCCCAGAAATAAAGCCACACACCTAAAGCCATCTGGTGTTTGACAAAACCAATAAAAATAACCAATGGGGAAAGAACTCCCTATTCAATAAATGGTGCTAGGATAGCTGGCAACCATATGCAGAAGAATGAAATTGGATCCCTACCTTTTGCCATATGCAAAAATCAACTCAAGATGGATTAAAGATTTAAATGTAAGATTTCAAACTCTAAGAATCCATGAAGATAACCTAGGAAACACCACTTTGGACATCAGCCTTGGAAAATAATTTATGATTAAGTCCTCAAAAGCAGTTGCAACCAAAACAAAAATGGACAAGTGGGATCTAAATAAACTAAAGAGTTTCTGCTATACAAAAGAAACTATCAACAGAGTAAAAAGAATGGGAGAAAATATTTGCAAACTATGCATTTGATAAAGGTCTGATATCCAGAATCTCTAAGGAACTTAAACAAATGAACAAGCAAAAAACAGCCCCATTAAATAATGGCAAATGACATGAACAGACATGTCTCAAAAGAAGACATACAAGTAGCCAACAAATCTATGTACAAGTGCTCCACATCACTGACCATCAGATAAATACAGTCAAAACCACAATGAGATACTATCTCACAGCAGTCAGAATGGCCACTTTGGGAGGCCAAGGCAGGTGGATCACGAGGTCAGGAGATCGAGACCATCCTGGCTAACACAGTGAAACCCCGTCTCTACTAAAAAAAAAAAAAAAAAAAAAAATGTTAACTTCATCTAAAAAATACCTTCACAGAAACATCTCCAAAAATGCTGGACCAAATATCTGGGTACTGTGTCTAACCAAGTTGACACATGAAATTAACCATCCCAATGAATGATATGTGAGACCTGGTGGTGACAAGAGCCCACATGTTAGCACAGGTGACAGAGGTCTGGGAAGAGGAGCCCTGGGACATGCAAGAGGAGTTGACCCCATCGTGGTCTATTTCCAACATTTCTCAGAACCAAAGTTGCATCCAGGAACAAGGCAGAGGTACTTTTCTTCATTTTCTCTAGCCTTGGTTGCCTCCTAATTTTTGAGACTGTTAGAACTCAGGCTGATACTGTCATGACTATGATTAAGTACATTCTTAGGCCGCCCAGCTTTTGATGGGCTTGCACAGGGACCCAAACAGCATTCGTGACATGGTTTCTAGGGGACAATGCATTCAAAATTTCAAAATTCCAAATAACTGGCTGATAATGAGAGTTTAGACTGAAATCAGGTTTTAAGTTGGGGATATGTATATATATATATAGAGAGAGATACGGAGTCTGTGTCACCCAGGCTGGAGTCAGTGGTGTGATCTTGGTGATCTTGGCCCACTGCAGCCTCCACCTCCCTGGTTCAAGCAGTTCTCCCTACTCACCCTCCTGAGTAGCTGGGACTACAGGCACCTGCCACTACACCCAGCTAATTTTTGTATTTTCAGTAGAGACAGGGTTTCATCATGTTGACCAGGCTGGTCTTGAACTCCTGACCTCAAATGATCCTCCTGCCTTGGCCTGCCAAAGTGGTGGGATTACAGGTGCGAGCCACCATGCCCAGCCAGGACTCTATATTTTTATAAAGATGGCTTAGTGAGGTGCTTAGGGAAATAGCCCAGTTTAGGATCAGAACTGGCTTCAAATCCCTGCAATTTGAAGGGCTTCAAATCCCTCCTAGCCCTGGACCTCAGAGAAGCCTCTGAACCTGTTTTCTCATTTTAAAGTGGTAATGCCCAGATCATAGACCTTTTTAGAAAATCAAATCAGGAAATGAAACTTAAAACATATAAAAACGTAAGATGTTGTTGCTTTGGTCAGTCTAGAATTCAGTGCTAGCTAAGCCTGTCTTGAACCATACCAAAGGGATTTATTACTCACTAGTACTTTTAGAGCATTTACCTGTGATACAGTCTGGGGACTTGTCCCCACCCAAATCTCATGTTGAAATGAAATCCCCAGTGTTGGAGGTGGGGCTTGGATTTCTCATGATTGGTTTAGCACCATCTCCTTGGTGCTGTCCTTGTAATAATGAGCGAGTTCTCGTGAGATCTGGTTGTTTAGAAGTGTGTGGCAACTGCCCTCTCCCTCTCTTGCTCCTTCTCTGGCCATGTGAGATGCTGGCTTTCCCCTTCACCTTCCAACATGATTGAAAGCTCCCTGAGGTCTCTCCAGAAGCAGATGCCAGCACCATGCTTCCTGTAAAGCCTGCAAAACTGTGAGCCAATTAAACCTCTTTTCTTTATAAATTACTGTATCAGGTATTTCTTTATAGCAGTAGAAGAATGGCCTAATACAGCCTGTAACATAAAAAGTGCTACAGAGTTGGTGCATTTGTGAAGTACTTATAAAAAAAAGTTTTTTGATGCTCACAACCACCATTACATTGACATTTCAATACTTGTCTGCAACACTAATCCAGAGCTCAACCATCTGTGTTAAAGCAAGTCTCCATTTTTTTAATAGTTACTATCTGAAAAATACTACTGATTTTATAGGAAAAAAAAGTCACTGAAACCAATTAATGAAATAATTTAAATACCAAGATCAACAACTTTCCCTAGAAAGGTCCTTTCAGAGTTGGTGATGGAATTTCTCTTTCTTACTTATAACGAGGCCCATCTCAAAGGAGAAAAGTATCTGCCAGAGAAATAACATTCATTGAGAGTCAAATCTAAGAGCATCAGGATTCTTAGTTGTCTAAACCCTGGGCATCTGGAATAGACAATTACCCAAACCAACCCAATGCTCTGCCTTTCTCCTTTTGCTGTGCCCAAATGAACTAGTTCTCCAAGTCGTAAGTTACCCCAAAGTAGTCAAAGCTTTTAGTCCTTCCTAGCCTAGAATTTAGGTACCTATTTGACTCTCCATAACTTATTTTTATCCCAATCAGACTAATTTTATTTTAAAAGATTGCTTTTCATTTTTGGCTTGTTCTTCGTGCTTCTTAATGGTTTTATCAATTGAGCTTTTATTTTATTTTATTTTACTTTATTTTATTTGAGACAGAGTCTTGCTCTGCCACCCTTGCTGGAGTGCAGCGGCTCACTGCAACCTCCCTCCGCCTCCCGGGTTCAAGCGATTCTCATGCCTCAGCCTCCTGGGTAGCTGGGATCACAGGCATGCACCACCACGCCTGGCTAATTTTTTGTATTTTGTAATTTTAGTAGAGACGGGTTTTCGCCATGTTGCCCAGGCTAGTTTCAAACTCCTGAGCTCAGGCAATCCTCCTGCCTCACCCTCCCAAAGTGCTAGGATTACAAGCGTGAGCCACCATGCCCCGCCAATTGACCATTTTTTGCTATCTGTATTTGCTAGAGGTGAAATAATGTAACATCCTGCTTTACCCGAAACAGTTCTGGTTTAAGCCTATTGTCCTGGCATAATTACTAATAGCACCCTGTTCCACTTTTACGCAGTTTACTTGCTCTATAAACACTTTGTAAACGTATTATGTGAATTTGAATTGATCCTTTCAGGAATCAATTTTAGTATTTTGAGAATTTTGTTACCCTTTCTCCTAGGTGCCTTCTGGTTTTTCTATTTGTAAACATTGTTATTTAACTGTGATTATCAAAAGTATCAAACTTAATTATCATTATACGTTTCACTTTGGAGGTAAAGACATGGAACATAATTGATATCAACCTCTCTCTCTGTCTCTCACACACACACACACACACACACACACACACACCCCATCTCTATCAAGTAATGCACAGAGATTAAAACAATGAATACATACCATAATGTCCTCGCCTATGAAATGTTTCTACTATAGTGGGGAGACACTGAAAAATCACACAACTATAACACAGCTGATGAGTGTCTGAGTGTCATAATAATGATGAGCATAGAAGTGCTATGGTAATACATAAGAGAATAAAAATAACAGCAAGCACTTAATTATAAAGATTAAAGTCTTGGAAGTCTTAGTAGTATTTTTTGTCTTGCTTATATATAAACATAATGAGATAATTATCTGGCGAAATTTGCATAGTCTACTAAAACATCATATTAACATTAAATCATAATTGACTATGTGTCTTTTCCAAGGAAAAACGGCACTTCATAAATAAACATAAAATAAGCTTTGGTATATTACTTATATATGAGGTAGAAAAGTATAAATAACCATAATTTTTAAATGTTTTTCAATGTCATGCAGTGATATTTCTGATTAATATTTATATTTATGATTTTTAATAAATGAGCAAGAGACACTTGTAGATAGAAAAATGCTTCTTTGATAGTCTGAGGATTGAGAATTTTTGAAGGGTAGATTACATGAGATCAAGTTTTATCAGAAACTTTATCAGATTTTATCCTGGAATATCTTCTTCAAATGTTGAGAGACTTTTTGTCCTTAAGGATTTCAAGTGTTATTTTGTAAATGTGGCTGACTAAGAACATTGATGTACATTTCTCCTTTCTCCTAAAAGGTAACGGTGCTCCAGTTTATTACAGGGAGTAAGACTTCCATCATGTAAAGCATTTTCAAACAGTACTGCACACATTTGGTGCATGTGACTGCGTTGGCATAGACATGTGCCTCTGTGTATCAGAATCCAGGTGGTGGGTCAGACAGATGAGTTGCAGTCAGTAACTGGGGGACTCTTGTTTACTAGAAGCTTTAGCCCTGTAGCTAAACTGACATACACTGGAGGCATCCACTATAGCTATAAAGGAAAGAACAAATTGTGAACATGTATCTGAGGGCAATTAGATCATAATATTTAGTGACATCATATTCAACTTATAAAATACTCTAGTGGGTGTGCAATTTGTTGATGTACATATTAGAAACGTGTTGGTTAACATGTGGTTTTACTTTTAAAAATATTGAATTGTGCACATGTACCCTAGGACTTAAAGTATAATAAAAAAATAAAAAAATAAAAATAATAAAAATATTGAATTGTACATATTAAATTCTCTGAAATAATGTTGATAAAGAAAATACAATACAGTCACTCTGCCTCTGGAAATACTCAGAGATGTTCAACTGTTCAGAGGCAATGATAGATGAGTACTGTATAGCCAGTAAGATAAACAGATGTGGTAGCTTTACCTTTCTTCAGAAAATGAGGGTGCCCAACAAGATCACAGGCTCCTTGAAGCAGAGCCTTAACCAACCATCACTGCTGACACCTGAAGCGGGCTTCGAAATTTACTACTTCGACGACTTAGGGAAGTCCTAAGTTAGAATGGGAATCCTGGTGTTACCAGTTTCAAGATTGGCATGAAAAAATATTATACCTGGAGATATGCAGTCATTTGCCTGCATCTACACAACTAGTTATGTGTCGAAAAGAGAAAGTAGAGCTTTGGATTCTGGCTTCCTACTAACATGAATTAAGATATTATTTCTTCTTTCCAGGAACTAGTGTGTTTCCTCTTACAGTACCTGAAATTTAGCTATCCTAAGATGCCAATTCAAGGATTTACTTTAAGAAGAGGTTTTCTGTTAACGTTGCATATGAAATTACTTTAACACTCCAGAATGCTTCAAATATCCCATTACCTAATATTGGAATATCGCCATCCTGCTAACGATTGCATAGCCTCAGTTTCCCCAAGTTTAAACTGTGGTGGTATGAGTTGTTAGAAAAGAAAATTAATCCTGGGTTTCAGGCGATAAAAAATAGGGAGAGGAAAAGGATAAAAAACTTAGGTGGGCTTTAGGTTTTCTTTCCTTGTTAATGCCACACTGCAGAAGTCAAAAGCTCTTTTAAAAAGGAAAGAAAGAGGGAAGAAGGAGAGAGCAAAGTATATTCAAATTAAGTAGCCAGTAATCTTGAGAGATCCTTAAAAAGCAGGTTTTATTAAAACCAAAAATCAAAACACAAAAACATGTTTTAGGCATAGGATCATACATAAGTAAAGAGGAGGAATTTGATTACTGGTAGCTGGTTAGAAATTATCTGTTATTCCAAACTAAAAAAGTAGGAAATGGTTGCAGGCAAAGCAACTTATTGTAAGCTTGCCTATTATTGATAATTACAAGCTTACTTTCATTCTTCTGCTTTTGAGGATAAGGAGGTAAGAGACTGCGATCCTGTATCACTGTGGTGTTAATCCACGTGTCATGGAAAACTTAATCTCATATACATAAACTACAAAAAACTAGCTTTATAAACTACAAAAAACTAGTTATATAACATTGGCTTTGGGTATTTTTTTTTCTAATTAGTATATTGTTCCATGCCAATTATTTTGTCCATTTTCACACAATTTAAAGTCACCTCCCATAAACTGGCTCATACATACAAACATTTTAGGAAAAGTTAGTCAAATATTGTTACCTAAAAATGACACTATAAAATACATGAGATTGCTGATGTAACATGGCTTATCTAAGCTTTTACAATTAATTTTTAAAAATATCTCAACACAATAATTATAATGTAATTTTGATATTAAAATATTTAAACACAGTATTGTATATTTTAAATTTAATTTATCACAGAATATATCTGATATGGAATTGTCTTCCAAAGATTGTATTTGGACAAATGAAGCGCCCCTCCCTCACTTTTAGAATCTAGCTAGTAGGGGCATTTTTAAACATAAATTTATAAAGATGGTTTAGAAGTGAAAATGTATGAGAAAACTAATCAATAATCCTATTAAAAATGGATGGAAAAATTAATATGAGTTCAAATTGTGTAATAACAGAAGAGAGACTTTGGAAAACACAGTAAGTCATTGTTTTTACAGAAACAGTTTAGGCATAGGCCAGCATCAATCAAGAATGGAACTGATTTTGACTTAGAACACCTAATGTTAGTAGAAAGTGTATTCTTAGAATAAAGCATTTAGGTTTTCTGGGAAGAGGGAAACAATGGCATGACATAAAGTCATTGAGGGAACAGATTCAAAAAAGACATGAAATAAGAACTCAAAGACACGTTTTACTATAATAGCTATTTGATGCAAGTAAGAAAAATATAAATACAAACGTGGCTACAACTCAACAAGTGCATGCCACTAATGGAAAACAAGATATTGAGTATTGTACATAATACAGCTATTTTCACTCTTTGAGGGTTTAAGTGCTAATTCAAGTCATTTTCATTATTGGATGCTTACCTCGTTCAAATTCATTGCCATATGAGGTTCAAAGACCCTGATACAATCCTAGAGCTGTGAAGATGGGTCTTTAAATGCCTTTCATTCATTCATTCACTCACTCAGCATTTATAGAACCATACTATGCTAAGTAATGAGGATGCAAAGTAGGGTCAGATACACATTACTTAAGGAGATTGCATTCTATTAAGGGATAAAAGACTACTAAATAACTTTATTAACAGGCAAAACGAGATTGTCATTGGAAAGGCAGGAATGCAGTAAAGAAAGAGTTAAAAGGAGAGGTGGTTTTCACCTTGAGATATTGGAGAAGGCTGGGTGAAGAGAGTGACATTTGAGCTAGATCATCAAGGATGCTTAGGATTTGATATTGTAGAATCAAGAGGAAATTGCAGAAGAGAACAGCAAGAGTTAAGAGGTGGGAAATTGCAACTGTTCTATCAAGCGGCTTTATCTGTGTACAAAAAATACTGGGAAATGAGGGAAGACATGGTAATGAAATTTTGAACCCATCACTTTCTTTAACTAAAAAGATCAATTATTATTTGCAAAATAAACACATTTCAAAAGAAAGGATAGGCTCTCTGAAATGAATGCGAGCGTTACTAACGCCAATAATAAGAAGGCAGAGAGCACTGCTTTTGGAGCCTAGCAGACCTTGGATTTTTATCTCCATTCTGCTTGTCAGTAGGGTGAGACCTGGGCATATTACTCGAAACCTCTGAGATTCAGCTTTTTCATCTGTAAAGGAGATACATATTACATTCCAGAGTCCTTGTGAGCCTAGAGATAATGAACATAATGTGCCTGAAACATAACTGATGTTGTGAAAATGGTAGCTATCAATGTAATTCTGAATTAACTGGGATTCTTTTTATTGCAATAAAGAAACCAACTCAAAATTCTGGGCTTATGTCTCTGAAAGGTCCAAGTGTAGATCTGAGCTTCTGGCACAGTTGTGGACAGCATCATGGCGCACATGCTTCCCCTCCTTCTTGAACTTTCTTGGTTTCTTTCCTCTTTGTTGGCTTCATTCTCTTTCAGGTTCCTTTCATGTGATGGCAAAAATGGCCACTGGCGTTCTAAGATGATAACCTACCAGCTTAGAAACTCTAGCAGAAAAAGATTCCCCTTTCTCAACAGGTAGAGTAAAATTTCTGGTGACGCTGATCATTGGTCTACTTTGAGTCACTGCAGCCAGGCTGCCAGGGTAACCGCAATGGTCAAATCCTGGGTTGCAGACACCAGGGAAGGCAGAGGTAGGGGTGTGCCTGAAGACTACATGGAATAGAAATTGGAAAGGAAGGCATGTCAAAGAAACTTTAGACAGAAAAGTACATGTCCACTACAGGCAGTGACACAGCTATTACTAGATTTTTAATTTCATCATAGGTCTGCCATTTCTACAGTGGAATTTAAGCAGGGTGTGGCACTTTGAATGCCTTGAGATGAAATGAACATAACATCTGGCCTAAATATTAAGGAAATTTATTATTTATTATTAAGTCTCCAAGTAGAGCAGGCTTCAAATTAGTTTGATTCATTGGCTTAAAGATGCCATCAAGGGCCCGAGTTCTTCCATTTCTCTGCTCTGCCATCTTGGGGAGTCTTTCTTCCTCAAGTGGCATGGTGGCTGCAACAGTTTTACATCTCACATCCAGAACAAACAATGTCCAGAGGCAGATGAGACACTATCTCTTCCTGTGGCTCTCTGTTAGGAATAAGGACAAGTTTCTTAGAAGATCCCCCCTCCCAGCATCCCTGACTTCAGCAAACTTCTCTCACATCTCATTGGCCAGAATTGGATTTCACATTCATTTCTAAACCAATCCCTGACCTGTATCAGGGTAGTCATTAAAAATGGAATGACAGTTGGGAAAGCAGCCCAGTGTTTACCACACACTTGTGTGTGATCTATGAACTGAATGTGAGTAACAAGTTTCAGAAGCTTGGTTAAGTGAGCACTAACACTTACACTTACACACATAATGGAAGAATGAATCTCAGCATCTATACGTGTAATCTTATTCTAGAGACTGTGTTTGGAATCTAGAAGTTGAAGCTCTTTTGAGTGTAAAAAAAAAAAAGATAAAAATAGACTCTTCCTATCAAAGTACCATAGTAACATGCATTGTAGAATGTGTAATTATGCCATTTAATGTGTTGATGAGACTGTCTGCTTAGCACCTCCTGAGCCTAGCAGACAATTTCTGCCACTTATCTGAAGAATGGTCTAACATTAAGTAGTGACTTTTCACACTACAGAGAACCAATATCCCAACATAATACAGAGAATATCCTAGCTATTTATTTAGAAAAATAAAAATACATCCCAAATTTGTAGCAGATATCTCACAATGGCACTGTAGCAGCTATTACACACTTCAGGGGGAAATGGGACCAGCCCCCCATCCTCTCCGGAGAAGCAGACCTAATGTGGGAGTGAATCAGATAGGAAGCACACAACTCCATTTATCCTGTCTAAAAATTAGGATTAGTGGACTTTCCATTAACTCTCCTGATGATAGTTTCCAATTTCCCCAGTGAATCTGCCTGCCTCAAATGGCTCATGTGCTATTTATCTCCATCTGCATTTGTACCACATTTCTGAATTCATGAATTACAATTTATTTAACTGGAAAAGGATTCTATGGAGAGTTAAATTCATAAAACCAACCTGAGGCCTATTTTTTCTTCCTCAAAGCAGTATACATACTTCTAAATTCCAAATTTTCTCCTTATTTTAGCTAGGGCTGGGGGGCAACCAAATGGAAGTTGGTACACTCAGTTATTCAATTATCTGGCTTCCTAATTTCTTCCTGTAGCATATGTAAATGTGGACATTCAACAATGTGAGTTTAATTTGTTCCATATGTGCATGTATTAAATTCTTGAGATATAAATATTTTACACAAGAGCATTGTAGATTTATACATTTGGAAAAAAATCATCTTATTTAATAAGCACTTAGTGAATTTCCTACTATATGCTAGACATATAGAGCATTTCCCACTATATGCTAGACATAAAAATAAGGACAGTTTCTGGCACCTCAAAATCTTGAGAATCGAGAGAAAACTACACAATAATAGACCAGTGTGATCTCTACTGTGGTAGAGATGGTAGCTATGGCAGCAAGAAGCACAGCATGGTATTACAGAGAAAGGGCACCAACACAGTCTGAATAATCTGGGAAGTAGATCCTGAGATGACAACACTTGAGCACACATGGCACTTGTATTAGCTTCCTGTGGCTGTCATAACAAAGTACCACAAACTGAGTGGCTTAGTATAACAGAAATATATTCTCTCACAGTTCTGGAGCTTAAAAGTCTGAAGTCAAAATGTTAGCAGGCCAATCTCCACTGAAGGCTCTAGGAAGAAATCCTCCCACCTCTTCCTCACCTCTGGTAGCTACTGGCAATCCTTTGTGTCCTTTGCCTGGTAGCTGCATCACTCTCATCTCTGCCCCCATTGTCACATGGACTTCTTTCCTGTGTGTTTCTTGTCACCAAATCTCACCCTCCTTGTAAAGGCACCAGTCATTGGAGTTAGGGCCTGCCATAATCCTGTATGACTTCATCTTAACTTGATCAATTTTTGATCACATCTGAAAATACTGTGTTTCCAAATAAGGTTATATTCATAGGTCCCTGGGGTTAGGATTTCAACATATCTTTTTTTTTTTTTTTTTTTTTTTTTTTTTTTAGTGAAAGCAAGTTTATCAGAGAAGTAAAGAAACAAAAGAATGGCTACTCCATAGGCAGAGCAGTCTTCAGCGTATCTTTTGGGGGGATACAATTAAACCCACGAGTACTGTAGAGAGAATAGGAGTTAGCACAGCAAAGAAGAGGATAAATGTGTCCATGTACAAAGGTACAGGATGGGAGTTTGGATGTATAATGAGCCAAAACAGGTCAGGCTTGTGGGCACCCAGTAACCTTCATCTGTCACACATTCTCCTCCTTAACTGCAATTACGCTTTATTTGTCCTTGACAGTTTCTCTTCAGGGACTAGGTAGGCTATTGGTTACTGGCTGGATAGGTTATTGACTGATTAATCTGATTCTTTGGTAATAGAATCTTGAAGTAGGTGCTAGTGAATTAATGTATTCACATCTCTGAGGTGATTTTTGCATCTTTTTACAGTATTTTCTTGTCTGTTTCAAGGAACTAAAATGTGGGTGTAATTATATAACAGAGAGAGGCAAAAAAAATTTGCTAAGAAATTGCCATTGTGTTTCTTAAATCATTTCCTTTGCCAATCATTCCTCCTACCCCAATACTCCTTCTCAGAGATTCTGCCCTAAAAACCCTTGCTAAATGGGCAGCCAGCCTTAGGAGTCAGCCCAGTGGATACCTAACCCAAATAGAACCAGTCAGACTCTCTCTTAGAAGGATTTGGATTTGGGACTCAGAGGCACGGCCATGCAAAGACTCAGTGAGTCTATAGCAGCCTTAGAATTGGAAATGATGCAAAGCTGGGGCCGGTAGCCATGTATGGCCTGTGCATTTCGAAATATGAAAAAGCCAGTCTATAGAGAGTAAAATGAGTGGGAACCTTAAGACAAAGATGAGAGACTATGTGGTCCGGAGAGACAAAGATCTTTTCCAGAGGTGGTTCCATTCTTTTGTGAGACCAGACTGTTCTTCTTGCATTTGAGTCTTTAGGCACCCCCTCCCTCCCCAGCCTGTCTTAAGCTCAGCAAGTTTCTGCCTCTTGTAACCAAGTAATCCTCACATAAAACAATCCGGAACCTCTTTATATGCCTGTGTTGATAACTGGCTGTGAATAGGCTCCTAATCTTGAAATCAGCTGTACTCCAGTTATCCTCCTCATTTTCTTCCTGCAGTTCTCATCTCCCGGTTCTCATTCCCCAGTTCTCCTGCTCCAGTTCTCATCCTCCTGTCCTCCTCCTCTGAGTTCTCCTCTCCCAGTTCTTGTCCTTCACTTCTTGTCCTCTTCTTCTGGAATGTCAGCTCTCCTCAGCTGCGGCCCATCAAGCTTTCTTTTACACATCATGTCATCTCTCTGCCATTGTGTGGAAATATTAATTCACTTGTGAAAGCATTCTACCTGACCTAGAACAAGAACTTTCCACTTGTATAAATGTCTCCATAGGAGAGTTGAATATATCAGTATTAGAAGTATTGTGTATATACTTTTGTTTCTTCCCAGAAAACAATCCTTTTTATTATTGAAATGAGAAATGACTTTGATGGCCTAAACTGATGACTTTAGAGTGAATTATTGGCCTGGTTTATACCTTCCTTAAATGAAGCTTGTAAGATTAATTGCAACCTTGAATGTTACTATATTGAAGAACATTCACTTGGCTTTGGCCTTCTAGAAATATGATATGAGTCATGTCCTACAAACTTAAACCTAAAAGGGAACATGATGAAGTGGTAAATATACAGCATCTAAAAGATAAGTAATTTATAAAGAAATCTGTGCATGGTTATTGGGGCTTCTCACTTGAGACAAGAACATTTGGATGATGTAAAGGACAAATTGAGTTTGCTCTGACAGAGCTGGCTGCCTTCTGTCTCAGAACTGCAGCAAGGTGGTTAAAGTAAATTATGGTTAAAATCTATCTGACAAAACTACATTTTATGCTGAGGATTCAGTGTGATTAAACTGTCATCTCGTGGAGAAGAGTTCACATCCAAAATATCTTTTAATTTGCAGCATATTGTCCACTTTCAGATTCTTTTATCTCTTCTTAAACATCCTTCTCTGAATTTGTAGGTCTGATAGCCCAGTTTGACTCATTACAGACTGGTTCCTTGAGGGAGTGGACCTAATTGGACAGCTCTTTTTCATGCCCCCTCTATCACCTCACTTCCTCCATTCAGTCTTCAAATAGCTGGATCTGTTCCCAATCCCTTTGGGGTTGGATGTAAGCAGCAGCAAGGGAAGACACATTAGCTGACCCCATCGTAGTTCTTATTCCCTCCTGACCTATAAGCCACCAGAGGGATTAAGCTAGATAACCCAGACATCTATAATTGCTTTAGGAAGCATTTGAGCTGGCTCTAAGACTTGTGATTTGACTGGAACCTTAGTTCTGTATCTGAGTGATAACTCTTCCCTTGGACTAAATCTACTTCCATCCCATGCCAAAGATACAAATAAAAGTAGGGAAACTTCATGAGAATAAATGATGGTATTATTGCTCATGTGAATTGTCATCTTTATTTCCAAGAATTACCACATAGCAGACACTCAGTAGTGTTTATTAGATTTTCAAATGATTTTTCTACAGGCCCTTGTGACTGTGCTCACCTTCTTCTCTGACCACTCCTGAACATGGTTGCCTTTCAGATTCCTTTCACAGCATTCTGAACTTGATCTGCATGGCTTCCAGCTCTACCCAGTCTCTAGTCCCAACTGCTCCTGTTTCCTTAGCTAAGGAGTCCCTGCTGTAGCTATGGCTTCACTGAATCCCATCCAAGCTAAAAGAGATCCCTGAAGCTGATTTCTCAAGAGCCTTTGAATTGCAAGCAGCTTAGTTCATAGATATTTTGTGATTTGGGTTTAAGATAAAATTAGATCCAGCCTTCAGGCTCAGGGATGGAGAATCACAGCAGATGATTATTCTATTCTATTTATTTTCATGCTGTTCTTCCATTCTGAATTGATTAGACTGATGTAGTAACCAAGAACAGAAATCAACCATATGATGGAAAAGCATGCAAAAGAGTCAATAGTCAATCTTTTTAATTCCTTCTTTTGAAAAGTATACATTTTGGGAAAATTATAATAGGAGTTAATACATATTGAAGACTTACTACATTAAGGCACTTTAAGGCACTATACTAAATGCTTTACTACAATGTTCTCCCCTGTAATTCTCAAAACAGCCCAATAAATTAGGTAGCATATTATCACTCTCCAGTTCTACATATTTAAAAGGTGAGGCTCAGAGATTAAGTAATTTACCCACAGCCTCACCAGCTGCCTTGGACAACTTCAGGAGTGTGTTCCAACTGAAGCCTAGGAAAGTGGCTCTACACTTTCACTTACACAAAGTAGTGTTGGTCCCTAATCCAGGGGGTGCCATTCATATAGATTCTGACGTGAATGTGTTCCTAGAGTTGAACAAAGTAGCTGCCCTGTCCATAGAAGCAAGGAGTAAAATCAGAGCTTGAACCTAGGTCTGCTTGGCTTCCAAACCCAGGTTCATTACCAGCAAGCAACACTGAGATAAACATTTGGGTTTTAAAAATATGATTTTCCTTTCATCAAGCAATTAGTAGAATAAGTAGGTGTGGTGTAGGGCATATTATATTACAGATGCAGGTGTTTGCCATTTTTTGTGTGCAACACTTAACACAAAGGATTCCAGATCTTTTGGAGCAGAACCATTTCGGGATTCATGACACTTAGTGGGGGAAACATGTCTTTAACCACATTGTAGGACAGAGGATATCGGTGTATATATCCAAAACATTGTCAATACGTGAATTTGGGCTTATATTTGTATAGTATATATAAGGGTAACACATTTCCCCCCTGAAGACATCATGCTTTTTTTTTTTTTTTTTGAGATGAAGTCTCCCTCTGTCATCCAGGCTGGAGTGCAGTGGCCGATCTTGGCTCACTGCAACTTCTGCCTCCTGGGTTTAAGAGATTCTCCTGCCTCAGCCAATTTTTTTTTTTTTTTTTTTTTTTGTATTTTTAGTAGAGACGAGGTTTCACCATGTTGGCCAGGCTGGTCCCAAACTCTTGACCTCAGGTAATCCACCTGCTTTAGCCTTCCAAAGTGCTGGGATTACAGGCATGAGCCACTGCGCCTGGCTAACATCATGCATTTTAAAATACCAATCATGCATTTTAAAAATCCAGTTATTAAGATAAAATTATAATCAGAAGGAATCTTAATGGAAAACAAGAGGACAATTTAATAAGCTATGATATATCTACTCAATGGAATTGTATGTTCTCAACATGTAAAATATATGCATATGAGAAATGACTGGAAGGGAAGTGATAGTTGCTATATTAGAGTATGTGATTTATTTTGTTGTTGTCTCTGTTTTCTATTGTTTCTATTGCTATTTGTTGTAATGTAATGCTTTCTATCTGTAATGTAACTCAATGTCTACAATTTGTAAAAAGTAAAGCACAAATGTATTTTATGTATAAGAGAAATATAATTTAACTTTAGACATCTGTTTAGCAGCCCATTTTTTCTCTAATAACAAGAAAAAATATCCAGTTAGAACTGTTCATTACATGGATTCGCCCTATTCTCCTGCAGTTTTAAACAATCTAGGCAATATAATAGCCAGCTCTTCTAAAGATCACTGCCTTCATAAGCACATTGTAAACCATAAATTATTGTAATTTATGAAATGCAGTAGAATAGTGAAACTATGTTTGCCTTCCCAAACATCCATCAGGGAGAATATTGGTAATTAGTTTGTATTCAATCTGTAATTTGATTGTTTAAACTGGTGCTTTGTTCGTTTGTTTTTTTTGTTCTGTTTTGTTAACTACCACTTTGCAAATATTTTATTCTAGAATCACAGCCCATCATGTTCTAAAACAAACTGAATTGCCAAGAAATACACCTCGTGTTTTAGTTTGTTCAGGCTGCTATAACAAAATACCACAAACTGGATGGTGGCTTATAAACAACAAAATTCATTTCTCACAGTTCTGGAGGCCAGAAAGTCCAAGAGCAGAGAACCAGCAGATTCAGTGTCTGGTGAGGACCCATTTCCTGGTTCATAGATGGTGTCTTCTCCCTGTGTCCTCACATGGTGGAAGGAGCAAGGCAGCTATCCAGGGTCTCTTTTATAAGGCAGTAGTCCCATTTTCAAGGGCAGAGTCCTCATGACCTAATCACCCCCAAAAGGGCTTGCTTACCTTCTAATATCATTACTGGGTCGGTGGTGGGGGTGGGATTTCAACATATGAATTTTGAAGGAACATAAACATTCAGGCCATAGCACCTCATAATAAAGTTGACCACTTTTAAGACTCACATTAAAAGACAAAAGAAAAATTCTCTGTCTTCTTTTGTGATGATTGGCTTTGGTGCTGAACACTTTATATTTTTGATCAGGGAATTTTAGACAAAAAACCTGAGTCATAAAAGTAGTGAGCCCAGGGCAAAATAAATCAGTTTTGGCCCCATAAGTAGTGTATCAGCTTCTCCTTTCTATTCCTTTTTGGTTGCTTTTCATGCAAAAAAGTGTTACTGGCAAATAGCAAGAGGCTACTGAAGTAAAATGTTTGTCTTCTTTTGGCTTCAAAGACACCTTCAAAGGTACAGGTAGGAGAGAGCAGAAAATGAGAACATTACAAGGGTACAGCTGCAGTTGAAATATTAATGTCATTTTCAGGATTACCATTATTGTTACTTTTATTTGGATTGCCCTGAATGTGGCTGGAGCACAGGTGCAGAAATGACTTAGGACCTGAAGTCAGGAGCCTGGGTTTGAGATCAGACTCCCTCGCTTTCCAACTCTGTGACATGGGATTATTTTACTCAAGTCCTTATCTCTATTACAGAGTTTTATTTCTCAGATGAAATAAAAGTATGAAAGTATTTTGTAAAGCACTGACTGTCCCTTCCCTTCCTGCACTTTATTCTAGTACACAGTGGCCTGTTTCAGTTCACCGTGCCTTTTCCAAGCAGTTTTTCCAGGTGTCCTGTCTTGCTGTCATTCTCCAGGCCCTCAGACTCCTGCCTTTGGGTCCCCTTGGGTCTGGCATCCAGTCAGTCTGCATCCCTCTGATTCAGAGCTCACTTGCCATTTTATTACTAGCTTTGCACATGCACCTGATTTAGGTGTCTATCTTGCTCCCCACAGACTTCTCTTTCAGGCTCATGCCTGGCCCTGAGGGATCATTCTTTCTCTTCCAATCATGCTAATCCCACCAATGAAGGGACATACGAACAGTACCAGGTGGGGAGTTCAAGAAGAACAAGTTTATAAGGAGAGGAGAATGAAAAATATTCGAACATGGTTAGGATATGTTAAGTGGGAGATGCTGTTGGACAGCCAGGTAGAAATATTTAGTAGGCTGCTGGAACTAGAAATATAGGTTAAGAAATCCTAATTCTGTCTGTGAGAGCTGAAGCCCAGAGTATGGCTGAGATTGCCCAGGGAGAGTGTGTCAAATGAGAAGAGGAAGAAGAGCATAAGGGAGATGCCAAGTAAAGTAGGACCAAAATGTGTTCACTGGATTGATTCTGCAAGGTCATAAGCAATCCTTGCAAGAGCGATTTCCAGGAAATACAGTAGATGCAGGCAGATTGCAGTGGGAATCAATACGTTAGGGGAAGGAGGTGTCTTTATAATCAGTTGCCTGCAGGTACCTGTGGGTTTTATGTGCCAGCCAGTTACAGCGTCAGGGGTGGGAAAACTGCACATGCTCTCTACTGAAAATAAAAAGATGGTGGTGTCAGGACTTAGGATATTTGGAGACATTTGCCTTGAGAGTTGAAGGAAATTTATAATACCTTCATTATTTGTTCAAACTCTAAGGGATAGCAAACCTATTTCAGATACGGTGATTTTTTTCTACCTATCTGTAAGATTCAAACAATTTGAATGAAGAAAAGCTTTATGGGACTATTTACTTTGGATTTATCATTTATCAGGAAATGGGAAAGTCCTAACTTTGTCATGGTTTTTATAAAAGAGTGTATGTATGTGTAGGGAATGGCATAGGTAGGCAGTGAAGACACAATGAGGGTAAGTATAAATACTGGCTCTTTTGTATCCAGTGAGAATGCTGATAATATGGCATTTCCAAAGCAACAGGAAATGTATTGTATTCCCAAAGGAGATGGGGATACAGAGCCGAATCTGCCACATTACCTGGAAATATCTCCACCTGAGTTAGAGAGTTGGGTCCCTATGTCTCTGTCTCTGGGTAATCCATTGATAAAAGGAGGGCCCAGTGCTGCATTACCATTAAGAACTGGTTGGAAGGGAGATTATGGCAAGACTGCAAGAGAATGTGTTGGAAATAAGTTCACACAGTCAGTAAGTATCACTTTTCCTATATCTTGATGCAGTTTCCCCTAGTCGTCTCCCTTGGAAATCATCAGAATAATGACACCGATTTATAATATTTATAATATAACAGTTCAGGAGCTCCACATCCCATATTTAATATTTAACAGTTCAGGAGCTCCACATCCCATAGTTGGCATTTCTTGCTAATTGAAAAGGGAGAACTTAGGGGGTTGAAGGTAGAACCTGGGTTTCCTATAACAAAATGCATTTCTAAAGGCAAAATAAGAGGTTCATTCTTCTCAAGACTCTGGGTATTAAATATTGCAATGTTCTATTTAGGGGTTCAGTGAGAATAATTATTTAAATCTCTCCTGTAAGGAAAGTATAATAAAGAAGTTTCCAGTTTTTGCAGAGTGCCGCCAAATAAGGTTTGCTAAACAATGTATATGTATTTATAAGGGACCAATATAAATTCTTAATTAAGTTGTATAATGGAGTCATCATTAATCTCTATCCAAGCTCAAAGGATTTGAAGTTGCTTCACCTAAATGTTTTTTGTTGTTGTTGTTGTTGTTGCTCTGTGGGTGTTCTGAAATGTTAAGAGGAAAGCTACCCACTCAGAGAAGGTCTATAAAGCCTAGGGGCACAGATAAGCATCACTCCTGGTACCTGGCCTCTGCAGAGGTGCTTGCTAATGACACATCAACGAAAGGAGCAACAAACAAGACCCCTGGGTGTAGACTGTCCATGCTTGTAAGAAGCATGGCCCATGCTTGCAAGGCTGTAGACAGCCAGGTCAGGGCTTGCAAGGCCAATGATGGCAACGCTTGCAGGAATGAAGGATGGTGCTCAGCGACCTTCCCATTTGCGAACATTTGAACACTGCCCCTCATGGTGTCCTTGGTGGCTTTCATGCCATATGTGAGGTGCAGGAGTCCTGACAAGGTTACCCATAAGGCCTTCTACCTACACATTTTCACAGTCCTTTCTTCTACAGGGTGTTGCCGCTCTCCACTTCTTCCCCATGCTCCACCTCAGCCCGAGGGAATATTTTCTAGCCTGGGACACATCCTCCTCTTTTCTGCCTGCATTTTGACCAGAGATACAAATTTCTGTTAAGTCTTCTGTGAAAAAAAGTAATCCTTCTTACCATCAAACCCAGAGCTTTAATTAATCAGAAGCCAGTTCTCCTTTTCCTAGAGGGCAAGGACAGTCTAAACTCTAAGCCCTGCCAGAACAGTCAAGATAGAGGGGAAAACCAAAATAGCTAATTGCCATATTAAAGCAACTTTTTAATATCCTGCCTACGTAGCAAAAATCTATGTTGCGTGTTTTGTCAGAGTTTAAGCCTATGGAAGACCCAAACCAACATATTACTTAGGAAAAAATTGACATATCACTGGAAAATGTACATAAACTGATTGGTTTTGTGCAGGCAAACATGCAGGTTATGAATTCGGCATTTGCAGGTTATAAATTCAGCACTTCCCATCATAACTCACAGGCAGGCATCGTAATGGCTTTTTTTTTTTTTTTTTTTTTTTTTGTAGATTTGAGTTAAAGGCCTCTATTTGACTCACCCCTGTTGTCATTTTACATCAAAATGTTAAAATGCCAGATTTGGGGTTACTAAGCCACGGTACACCTATTTCATTTGCTAAGGAGTCCAAAGGTTTTTGCAGAAGGATCAAATACTATTTAGACTAAACTATAAAAAGTAAGTGCTTGATGGAAGAGACCTCATCCTGGTGTCCCACCTGCTTTAATATTGATTCAATAGCAACCTTCATCTTTAGTATTTAAAAAGTCAACATTTGATTTTGATAGTAGAGTGGCCTGGAGCCTGGTGCGCCTCCTCTCTGGGGTGTGCTCTGCTTGCAACTGACATGCTTTCCTCTCATAGGTCAATCCATATGTTTTGTTTTTGGCAGGCAACAAAGAAGAAAGAAATAACACATTTCACTTTCACTGTGTCAAGAATTCTTATCAAGAGTGTTTTCACATTGTTGAGCAAAATAAAAGGAATATCACTTTTTAAAACGCACAGAACTGGATTTCCATCTGAATACTCTGGCTGTTTGACATTTTTTTTCTCCTCTCTGCCCCTTCCATTTCCCACCAAAACACCTTTTCCAGGTATATCCATGCTTCTCTTAAATCTTAATTTATCAGTCAGGCTTTCTTTCATCACCCTAGGGCCAGGTGAGGAGATAATTTAGGAGGCTACTGAAGAAATACTGAGGGGATGGATCAGGATAACCTGACCAGCATGAGAGTAGTAGAGATAGGGAAGTGGAAAGAATCAAGTTACATAAACATTTGCTTGAATGAATGAATATGTTTTCATTTGTTTAGTATTTACTATGTGTCAGACATGGTACCAGGTGCTTTATATGTGTAACCTCAATTACCCTTAAAATAATCTTTCTTGTTTTTTTTTTTTTTAAGACGGAGTCTCGCTCTGTCACTCAGGCTAGAGTGCAGTGGCGAGATATCGGTTCACTGCAAGCTCCGCCTCCCGGGTTTACACCATTCTCCTGCCTCAGCCTCCCGATTAGCTGGGACTACAGGTGCCCGCCACCACTCCCGGCTAACTTTCTGTATTCTTTAGTAGAGACGGGGTTTCACTGTGTCAGCCAGGATGGTCTCGATCTCCTGACCTCGTTATCCGCCCGCCTCGGCCTCCCAGAGTGCTGGGATTACAGGCGTGAGCCACCACGCCCGGCCCCTTAAAATAATCTTAAGGAATAGCTATGGTACCTCCATTCCAAAAAGGAGGAGACTGACCCTTGTGGAGGTTCCATAACATGACAGGAGTAATACTTAATTGTTCGGGCAGGAATTTGGATTCAGGTCTGTTTGACCCAAGCAAGAGAAAAAGAGAGTGCAAAAGATAAATCTATATATCTATATCTATAGATATAGTTCTGTCTATATCTGTGATGGTTAATTCTGTGACAACTTGAGGTTGTTTTGGATAAAATTAACATTTAAATTGGTGAACTTTGGGTAAAGCAGATTGTCTTCCATAATGTGAGTGGGCCTCATCCAATCAGCTGAAGGCTTTTAGTAGAACAAAAAGATCGGCTTCCTTGACCAAAAGGGAATTCTGCAGGAGACTACTTTGGACTTTATCTGCTACAGTTTCTCCTGGGTCTCCAGCCTTGGATTTGGATTTGCTAGCCTCTATAACTGCATGAACCAATCAATTCCTTATAACAAATTAATCAATCAATCTCTCTCTCTCCACACACACACACACTCACACACATTCTATTGGTTCTATTTTTCTGGAACCTTGTTAATAAATTTATCTAGAAGAGAGAGAAATGAGCAATTGAGAGAACTATGACAAAGGGATGATTGTGACATTGAGATTATGGATCAGCAACCATGGGAACAACTCATGTAATAAAGTAGGAAAGAAAATAACCAATTACAATGTTTATCTTTGTTTGACTATGTTCTTTTCTGAATACAGGTGATTTCTAGTTTTTAGCTAGTCCTCCTATATGGTAAACTAGACACCTTACACACACACACACACACACACACACACACACACACACACACATAAATATATAATATTACATATATTATATAGGTCTGGGTGATGTGTGCATTATGTGTGTGTGTATATATACGTGTGTGTATACATACATGTGTCTATGTATATATGGCAAAAGCCACACACACGTAATAATCTTGGCCAAGTATACCCATTTGAGTCTATAAGGGAGATATACACGTGGGAGTTTTGCTGCCCTCCATTACTTCTAGGGTGACTTGGAATGAGCTTAGTAGTTCAACTCAGGAGGACTAGTGATAGGTATTTCTCTACTCCAGAGAGAGCCATGGCAGAGGGAACATTTTCCTATTTTGCAATAAGCAATATCTTTGTTGCAGTCACAGAGACAGCGAGATGCCTCCCACTTAGAACCTGGGGGATCATCCCGTGAAGGCCCAGTCAGCTAGGCAAAACGAAAACAGAGTGAACAACAAAAATGCATTTCAGCTCTTCTAGCTCAAGTGGCTCCAGGTCTAAGATGAGACGAAAGGGACTCAATAAAAAGATATTAAAAGACTGAAAATGTCATGGTGACATTATCTTTTGGAAATACCAGACCATCAGTTAAAATGCTGCCTCCTAACAGTACAGTTTCCAAGATTTGTAGCTGAAATTTGTGGGTTATCTATTGCAGTCCTCAGAAGATGCTTTGCTGAGAATTTTGTGGGGAGTAACTCCTCTGCCCACCCCAATTCAGCAGGAATTATATCTAATTGTGCATTCTATGTACATCCTAGCACAATTTGTAGTGCTTGTAGATGGGAATAAATCAGGGGCATGTGATAACATTTAGTTACAGAAAGAAGTTTTAGAGTAAAAACACATGTGTCTAAAGCATCATGTTTCCTATGAAGAGTATCATTAATTTTTATAGAACTACAGGCACATACTTGAAATAGCAAAGATTTTTATTTCTTTTTTAGAGATTTATAAGAACTTCATCCATAGTGTAAATTCTCTAGCCACATCCAGAGTATGAAAATACAGAGATATTTTTAAGCTGGGTGCGGTGGCTCACGCCTGTAATCCCAGCACTTTGGGAGGCCAAGGCGGGTAGATCATGAGGTCAGGAGATCGAGACCATCCTGGCTAATAAGGTGAAACCCTGTCTCTACTAAAAATACAAAAATTAGCCGGGTGTGGTGGCCGGTGCCTGTTGTCCCAGCTACTCAGGAGGCTGAGGCAGGAGAATGGCGTGAACCTGGGAGGTGGAGCTTGCAGTGAGCTGAGACTCTACCACTGTACTCCAGCCTGGGCAACAGAGCCAAACTCCGTCTCAAAAAAAAAAAAAAAAGAAAAGAAAATACAGGTATATTTTTGCTAAACAGTATAGGTGTCTTCCAGAAAATTCAGCTTTAAAGCTAATCTCATTTCTCTTTGATGTCCGATCACGAGGTCAGGAGATCGAGACCATCCTGGCTAACCCGGTGAAACCCCGTCTCTACTAAAAAATACAAAAAAAAAACTAGCCGGGCGAGGTGGCGGGCGCCTGTAGTGCCAGCTACTCGGGAGGCTGAGGCAGGAGAATGGCGTAAACCCGGGAGGCGGAGCTTGCAGTGAGCTGAGATCCGGACACTGCACTCCAGTCTGGGCGACAGAGCCAGACTCCGTCTCAAAAAAAAAAAAAAAAAAAAGTTAGGGATATTTCCCAAAGGGGCAAAATCTTCTAAAAATCTAAGCTGCAAACTTTTATTAAAACAGTGGATAGCCTGTGGCACAACGGAATTTGGGATGCATTCACTATTTTGTCAATAGATTATTAACTCCAATTATGGGACTCGATTTTTTCTTGAGTATTTTAAACTTTTTATCCAATATACTCTCTTCCTTCTATTTAATTCATTTTTTCCAATACATATGACATTTTCCCTAATTACCTTATCAACCTTATTGTTATCATTTTCATGTTACTATTTATTTGACAAAGAGTTGTTGCTAGACAAATACCAGCAGGATACTGCCGGACACTAAAGGAAGGTAGATAAAGAAACAGTACTACCTGCCAGGAGCTCTCAGTCTCCAATAGTAATACTTAACTTCTAATTCATGATGAAATCTGTATAGCACCTCACAGTTTAAAAAACGTATTCATATAAATCATCTCTTTTAAGCTTTCAACAACCTCTTGCACAGTAGGTAGGTTAAGTATTTTTATGTCTCTGAAACATAAGAGAAGTAAAATGACTTGCCCAGTCTTTGCCCATGTCCTTAAGGGGGCATGCTGCTTCAAATCTTGCACTCTTTTTACTACACTATGTCAAGCTTAGAAAACATTTATTTTTTAAAAAAGGGCTTCATATTTCTCTTTTGGTCTAGTCTATGTCTAATACAGCAATCATTCATACCATCTATAACCAGTAGTTGCTACTATACCTTAAATATAGAGGTTCTCAACCACATGTCATGACTTCTGCTACATTGTAGCCAGTTAAATTGGATGCAAGAAAAGTATGATGACAACAAAATGAAAGAGATTCTAGGTTTTCTCTACAACTCATTATTTCAATATTCTCTCCATAGTGAAAAAAGACATGGAGTTGCAGCAAAAAGAAAGAATTTTATATAAACCTACCAAGATGATGAATGATAATGCCTTCTCTTAATTTACTGTAGCAAAATAAATGTTGGGACCATCATATTAAATGCTAGTTTTACCCTTAAATCTCTCAGATTTTAGAATGCAAATAATATAAAATGAATTCATTTCCTACTTGCTCAATGTGGAGAAAATAAAGGTTGTCTCAACAATATCCACTCTACCTGTCCCCAGTTTTGTGGTCAAGATGAGTTTAGATGGGATTGACCTCTCCACCCACCCCTGCAAACATGGGCTCTGATAATCTTACTCAGTCAGAGAATGACATGCCCTGGCTAGTGTGATTGATAAAGGATCATTCAATTAAACCAAAGGTCAGGACTCTTGTCTAACTGCTTGTGGCAAAAACATTCTTACTTTTCCAGTTTCCCTGCCCCTTTCTCTGCAACCCACAGTTGATATGAATGAGAAAGTATAAAAGGCATCGGTGTTGGAAGCTGTAATAAAACCATGCAGGTAGCCAGTCACAGAATGATGCCAACATCGAGCAGGGCAGATCTATAAAACCTTGCAAAAAATAGGGCCCAGAGTCCTTCTGGACTGCCTGAGTCTACCTACCCTCTGGACTTTTCTGTTTCTATGTAAATAAATTACTCTGATTATTTCAGCCCCTATTATCGGATTTTGTTATTTGCGACAAATAATATCCTCACTGAAACAATCCATTCAGAATATGTATTAATAGTTAGGAATGGAGAACGTCAGGGCTGAATATCATTGATAAATTTTAACTCAACTAGGAAAAGACAAAATATTCCTGTACATTCATTTTTGACGAATCAAATACAAAGGATATAGAAATTATTTATGAACCTTCGAAAATAAAAATTACAAGAGGATTTTAACTAGGTCCAGCTTCCTGAAAAACTAAAAAGATCATCTCTAAGATAAAGAGAGTCTACCCAGTAGGAGGCTTTATTGCTCAGCATTAACACTTCAATCCCACTGAAAAATGAATGCTTAGGTCCATCTCAGTAGCCTAATCACCGTACAAATTGGTGTACTTATGAAGTGACTGATTTTCTGCCACCTTTGGGATAATATTCTGCAATAGCTCTTCACAAACTCATGCCCTTGCACACAATGTTTAGCTTTCTTATGAAGACAGCCACTCATTAGGTTAAGTAAGAATTACTGTTTTCCTGAAAACTATCATTACATAAAAATTTTGATCATGGATAGGCAGGCCCTTGATTAAAAATTCAATAAATGAGCTGGGCACAGTGGCTCACGACTGTAATCCCAGCACTTTGGGAGGCCAAGGTGGGTGGATCACCTGAGGTCAGGAGTTTGAGACCAGCCTGTTCAACATAGTGAAACCCCATCTCTACTAAAAACACAAAAATTAGCCGGGAGTGGTGGTGTGTGCCTGTAATCCCAGCTACTCAGGAGGCTGAAGCAGGAGAATCACTTGAACTTGGGAGGTGGAGGTTGCAGTGAGCTGAGATCTTGCCATTGCACTCCAGCCTGAGTGACAGAGTGAGGCTTCATCTTAAAACAAAACAAAATCAAGAAATGTACAAATCACCCAAGTGATATTCGAGCTCACTCTATTGGTAAAGCAGAAATGATTCTAATGAATTAAGAAAATCTAAGTTTAATCCAAAACCATCTTTTAGCTTATAAAAGGAGTGAAAACAATGACCCTATCAGTGAACATATTACAAATTGTGTTTTGATGGCCTGCCAGGTGATATGATTGATTGGGAGGGTCACTAGGCCATTGTCTATTCAAAATATCTCTACAGGATTTGAATGATGCAACTATAAGAAAAACAAAATTCGGCCGGGCGCGGTGGCTCAAGCCTGTAATCCCAGCACTTTGGGAGGCCGAGACGGGCAGATCACGAGGTCAGGAGATCGAGACCATCCTGGCTAACACGGTGAAACCCCGTCTCTACTAAAAAAATACAAAAAAATAGCCGGGCGAGGTGGTGGGCGCCTGTAGTCCCAGCTACTCGGGAGGCTGAGGCAGGAGAATGGCGTGAACCCGGGAGGCGGAGCTTGCAGTGAGCTGAGATCCGGCCACTGCACTCCAGCCTGGGCGACAGAGTGAGACTCCGTCTCAAAAAAAAAAAAAAAAAAGAAAAACAAAATTCATATCACACCTTGCACCCCCCAACTTTATCAACTCAGAAGTGGACTTGCTGTGTGTACCACTGCTGCCTCTGTATCTTGAAGCATAGAGATATAAGAATAGAGACATCCTCTGAAGAAAAGCCGTTTACTTCCTACTCTTTATTCATGATAGTTTCTCTATATGAAAAAGTACATCTTAAACTGCATATATAAGCAAGAATTTCTGAATGTAAATAATTCCCATAGTATGCATAAACCAATTGATATTTTAACTGTGTTCTAAACTAATGCACCAAGTTTTGGTACTTGAATCATATATATTTAAATATATGTAAATAACTTAAAGGTAATATTTCAAATACAATTACGTTTTATCTGTTTATAAGAAGTTATTATTTCTATTTAGTCAGATTTTTTTTTTTTTTTTTTTTTTTTTTTTGAGACAGAATCTTGCTGTTGCCCAAGCTGGAGTGCAGTGGCGTGATATCAGTTCACTGCATCACTGCAACTTCCGCCTCCCAAGTTCAGGAGGCTTCTGCCTCAGCCTTCTGAGTAGCTGGGATTATAGGTGTGCACCACCATGCCTGGCTAATTTTTGTATTTTTAGTTAAGACAGGGTTTCGCCATGTTGGCCAGGCTGGTCTCGAGTTCCTGACCTCAAGTAATCCGCCTGCCTCAGCCTCCCAAAATGCTGGGACCACAGGTGTGAGCTTGTTTAGTGAGATTTCTTATTGTTTTCATTATTATATAGATTTGAACTTGACCTTTAATAAGTCTTAAGCTCTTTGGGCCTCCGCTTTTTCATCTGTTAAAATGAAATGTTTAGAATGATGATCACTAAGATTATTTTCAATAAAAAATAACAAAGGTAATAACAATAGTATCAACAACAAAGCCCCAATCTCAATGATTCTACCAAACACAGTGGTAGAATGTATAAAGACTGGGCTTCAGTCTTACTGTG
Source organism: Macaca mulatta (assembly GCF_049350105.2). Lineage (NCBI taxonomy): Eukaryota > Metazoa > Chordata > Mammalia > Primates > Cercopithecidae > Macaca > Macaca mulatta. The sequence goes on from NC_133409.1 coordinate 103,399,975, forward strand.
ACCACATTCAGTAGCTTTGTGATTATTAATAAGCTGAAATAGATTGAACATCCAAGATTTTAATTCTTCTAGGTATTTTAGGAGTTAATTCAGGATCAGCAGAATCTTCCCTCCTCCTTCAGAGACAAGAACCACAAAGGTATCCCATTTCTCCTAACTATTCCTTTAGTTGATGATGGCAGGTCTATCCAAGTGGTGAGGTTAAGGGGTTAAGGAAGAAAGCATTCCAAAAAGAGAAATGGAAACTCATTTGTTGGGTTAGAAGCGGTCTATTTATAGCCTCAGGCAATGCCACCAATTTGAAACCAGAGACTGTGGTGGGCTTTTTGTTGTTGTTGTTGTTATTTGTCTGTTTTTTGACTGAGGAATGATTTAGATTTCAGAGCAATTAAGTGGAAACTGGACTTTGAAGCAGTAACAAAAACAAAATTGATACTGATTTCTGAATAAATTGTTGCATTTTCTTTAGCTACAAAGCCTCAGTGCTCAGTCATGGCGGGGAGGAGGAAAGAGGGGTTGATTTCTTTAACTGAATTTGCCTTTCATACAGGGTCACTTTGATATTCAATTTTTTGTTCCTCCAAGTTTGTGTATATTGGTTGTTTTATGATTATTCTACTATCTTTCTAAATAGTACCATAAGAAATTTCATCTTGCAGAAGAAACTTAAAGCACAGAATACACTTTACATTTAAAAAATCTAATATAGCCATTTTTATAAAAGTAGAATGGTATTGTTTGTTCATTCGACAAGTATTTATTGAGTACAACTCTGTGCCAAGCATAGTGATAGGCATGGGAGATAACAAATGAACAATACAGACTAGGTCCCAATTCACACGGAATTTACAATCTAATAGGAAAGACATACAATTAAACAAGCAATTCCACGACAGTGTGACTGAGAGGTGTTATAATAGGCAACGACGAGCGCTGCAGGAGCACAAACACGGCATCTCTACCCAAATCTGAAATCAGGAAGGCTTCCTGGAGAAAGTGCTATCTAAGCTACAGAATCTGATTATTTGATATTTGAGTTAAAAGCAATTTGTTTGTAATAACAAACAACTCACAAATAAACTTAATAAAGATAATGAGTTCCTACTATGTGCCAGGTACTGCTTCATATGCTTTATAGGCCTTGTTTCATTTAATTCTCATGAAACATCTTCAAGATAAATATTATTATTCCTATTACAAGGATCAGGTTTAGAGAGATTAGATAACTTTTCCAATATTATATGGCTAATAAGTAGTAAAACCAGGATTATAATACTAGTCTGTTTGACTTTAAAATCCATGGTAGTTCCAACATGTCTAGTTGTCTAAAAGAAAACTCCAATCTAAAATATGGGGGAAAATTTAAAATAGACAAACTCTTTAACATAGTATGATGGTTATCACTGGAAAACATTACACTGACTTACTTTTAAAGATGGTGGGCTGGCCACAAATACTAGTATCCTCTCTTTCCAGAGACTGTTTAAATATTAGTTAAGAGGTTGGACATGATGGTTCTTGCCTGTAACCCTGGGACTTCAGGAGGCCAAGGTGGGAGAATCATTTGAGGACAAGAGTTTGAGGCCAGCCTGTGCAACCCATCTCTATCAAAAACTTTAAAAATTAGCCAGGTGTGGTGGTGCATGCATGTAGTCTCAGCTACTCAGAAGGCTGAGACACGATTCCTTTAAGCTCAGGAGTTTAAAGCTGTGGTGAGCTATGATCACATCACTGCACTCCAGCCTGGGCAGCAGAGACTCTGCCTCAAACAAACAAACAAACAAAAAGCAGTAGGGCACGGGGTGGAATATTAGTAAAGAAAAAAAGTCTCTAGAAACCTACAATAACAGAAAGAACTTCTATTCTTTTTGTTTCTGGAGGACGAAAGGCAAAGGAATAATGATATCTGATGAAGTAGGAGAAAGCTGAAATCTTATTAAATGTAGAAAAGAATGACTAAGAAGGAGCACATTTGCCTCCTAGAACTTGGGAGAGGTTCAAGAGTGGAGCAGGAATGAGAGTGGAAACGTGGAAGTGAAGCCTAGAACTGGACATAATGGGTTGATTGAGTGTGTATTTGGAACAACTGGACAAACCCTTCTGACATAGAGAGCACCTGTAATCAGGAATTGCACTCCCAAGCAGAAGGCTGAATGTATTTTCCTTGGAGCAACTGAGTGGCTCTGGAGACAAGATATTCTAGCAGCCCCTAATGCAAGAGCTGGCTCTCTGTCTGATCCACCTAAAGCAAAAGCTGACTGTCAGCAAGCCACATAGGTTTTGGTAATACTTGTAAATATGAGGAATCAACCCTAACTCAGACATTTGAGAAAAGCCTCTAACATAAACAGACAGTGGGGAAAACAAACAAATAAAAGAAATTTTTTTTAAAAAAAGACTAAAAAGGCCCAGGAAAAAATAGTTCACAGAACAGAAAAGAAATTTCAAAAGAGAAAACACACCCATTAGCATCTGAGAAAACATACCCATTAGCATCCTTTGAGATATAACAGTAGTTATTGCCTCCATATAACAAAATCATCTAACATAATAAGAAAGTTAATGAATGATGTCTAAAATGGATAAATAAAAAGAATGGCCAAATCGCATATTATTTGGGGATTTGGGAATAACTGCCAAAAGCAGCAAATTAAAAAGCTCTAGGTAGCTGTCTCCGGGAAACTGGGCTGGAGAGTCAGAGGGCGTGGAACCTGAGATTATTATTTTGTCATTATAAGGATTTTGATGCTATTTGAATTTTTTAGCTATGTTCAGGTTACTAACAGAAAAGTTTATAAAAGGAAAAATATTATGCACCAAATCATTTGTCAAGAAATCAACATAAGTTTCTGTTTAAATTTATTAAATGTCCCTGGTCCTACCATTCAGAATAAGAATCAAAGACAATAACACATCATCAGTAAACAATTTCAGTTCCTTATGCACTGTCCCATTGTTATGGGATCATGTAGCTCTTTTATTTACTTTTTGATTCAGATATATACTTTTGTAGCTACCACCCTCTCAGGCACTATGTCTACCTCTTTGCCTCAGCTACTAAGAAACTAGAGAATAGTCCCAGGTGGACTTGATCAGCGGTTATCCAAAGATGCCCACAACTGTGCATTAACTGTTAGAGTTTATTGGTAGCAAAATATCATGCATTAAGAAGGCCCTTTAAGATTTACTCTACCTCTTCTATTGGCACTGCAAATCCCCCAAAAACTGCCCCAGAAATGTCTTGGTACTCACTTTGTTGGATACCATCAAATTGACCTTAAAACATGTAATTTAAATAGACAATTCTAATTTCTCTAAAACTGCATAAATTATAAAAAGATGAATGCCCTAGAACAATGCTATCAAATAGAAATTTCTGTGATGATGGAAACATTTCCATACCTATGGCAACCAATAGCTACATGTGGATATTGAACACCTGAAATACAGTGTGACTGAGGAACTGAATTTTAAATGTTATTCTAATTTAATTTAAAAGCCTTAGGAAGTCATTGTTCATGTGCATGCTTGTACAGTAAATACTACTGTAAAAAGACAGTTGGTCCTAAGTGAAAGAGATTTAGATTTGCCAACAGACTTTATTTTAGAAAATTATTGTCATTTATCTTTGTATCAATAGGAGTACATTGATGGTCACAAGGTAATTCATGATGGGTACCTTGAGTCATTTCTTAAAGATAAGTGAAGAATGGTGACAGTAAGAAGTGAAATGGATTTGATATAATTACACAGTTCAAGGTAAGAAGCTGTTGACATATAAAAAGTTTGACTTATTGTGGGGAGCTCAGGAGGCTGAAAATTGCCTATTCTGCCACCCACTCAGAGCCTGGAAGCTAAGTAGTGAGTTAACTACTTGGGCCTAAAATTCCCATTTTACAGATTGCATTCCTATTGTTCTCTTCCATAATAATCTTATGTACAGAGAAAATTGTGCTCTAGACAGTAAAATGTTGTGTCTGTTGTTGGGGAGACAAGAACAAGAAAAGGATTCTGTCTGGACCCTGAGCTGGTAAGCGGGTATCATGAAGGAAAGGGACTCCAGATTACTAAGTTTTGGTTGACTTACCTGAAGGGTTTGAGAAAGTTCAATAGGTACTCCTGGTGAAGGACTGGTGAAAGCTACAGGTGTTTACAGGTGATTACATACCATAGATCTGCATCCATATTCATTTAGCCTCATGTGTTTAACAGACACCTCCAGGCCAGATGTGATGGCTTGTACCTGTAATCCCAGCTACTCAGGAGGCTGAGGCAAGAAGATCTCTCAAGCCCAGGAGTTTGAGGCTGCAGTGAGCTATGCTCATGCCACTGCACTCCAGTCTGGGTGACAGAGCAAGATCCAGTCTCCTAAATAAATTAAATTAAACTAAAACAAGTCACCTCTATTTTCTTCTAACATTTACAGTAATAATAAAAACACAGTTTGACTACAATGAGGTATCACTTACTACCCATTAGGATGGCTATCAAAAAACCCTGAAAATAACAAGTGTTGCCAAGGATGTGGAAAAATTAGAACACTGGTGTACTATTGGCAGGAATGTAAAATGGTATGGCCTCTGTGGAAAATCATATGGTGGTTCCTCAAAAACTTAAAAATATAATTACCATATGATCCAGCAATTCTACTTCTAGATATATAACCAAAAGAATTCAAAACAGGTTCTTGAAGATAGATTTGTACTTCCATGTTCATAACAGCATTATTCATAAAAGTTAAAATGTGGAAGCAACCCAGGTGTCCGTTGGCAGATAAATGGATAAGCAAAATGTGATATATACATCAATGGAATACTATCCAGCCTTAAAAAGAAAGAAACTTGGCGGGGCACAGTGGCTTATGCCTGTAATCACAGCACTTTGGGAGGACAAGCAGGTGAATTACTTGAGGTCAGGAGTTCGAAACCACCCTGGCCAACATAGTGAATCCTGTCTCTACTAAAAATACAAAAAATTAGCTGGGCACAGTGGCATGCACTTGTAATCCCAGCTACTTGGGAGGCTGAGGCAGGAGAATCGCTTGAACCCAGCAGGGTGGAGCTTGCAGTGAATTGAGATCCTGCCACTGCACTGCCACCCGGGTGACAGAGCAAGACTCCGTCTTAAAAAAAAAAAAAAAAGACATATTTATTCTACTGTGTATCATATCGCTCATCTCATCATCATTACTATTATTTTCATATTATGAATCCTAAAACATTTCATATAGTAGGAGAACAGGACTTTTTTAGGTCTCTTGATGACTGTTGTATCCTCAGTGCCTGGAACAATGTCTGGCATATGGTAGGCATCCCATAAATATATGTTGAATAAATGAGCAAACTAAAGATAGTGTCTCCTTTTAAAGCAGTGCTAGTTTCTGATATCTTCTTGTTACTCTGATGTTTCTGTTTTGGCAGGGAGTAAGCAAATAAGGAGACAAACATGAGCTTGGCTAGACAACTGAAAACTCATTACTTTGTGACTCAATTCAGCCTATCCTATTTCGTAGGCATCTAAGTCTGGTTGTAGTTTGCTCAAAAATGTATGTGCTTATTGTGTTCAGAGGGATTTTTTTTTTTTTTAATCTACCAGCACAAAACCTCAAATGTCATCTTTTCATTTTAGGACTAGGAGCCAAACCAAGTTAAAGCTGGGAAGAAATTAATAACTTTAACATCTGAAGGCAAGAGTTCATATCTGAGAGACAAAAAAGTTAGTTCTGAGGTCACTTTTTCTCCTTTACCTTCCCTTTTCATTGCTGGAGGTGCTCTGCTGGGTTAACAAGTAGAATTTATCAAGGTCGATTTGACATTGTACATGATTTCTACGGTGTATAATTCAGCAATGGAGGGAGGTGATGGGTAGTTTTTCTACTTAGCTTAGGAGAACGTCCCATTTGTCATCTGCAGTACTTCAGTGGCTTTCCTCTGGAAGTGTATTCTGCAGATGGGGCAATGAGATTCATGACAGGCTTTAGGAGAGTGTTGCCAGCAAGAATTACCCAAACTATATCCTCCAGGGACTGAACATAAGCTCATGTCTGCAAGAAATAAAATCCTGGAGTGACTGGGCCCACCAAAGAGTTCTGTGAACCACATGAGATCTGAGTGAAGTAACAGTTGGTGTGAAAATACTTCCATTCTGCTGAGGTTAAGTCTGAACTGTTCTCTCCATTAGAATGTGAACAGGAGCTGTTTTGGTTTTGCAGCAGACCTTAAAAAAGTAAATGGACAAGAGATAAAAGGAAATCTTAAAAAGCCAGTTCTGGAGGACAGTAACTATGCACTTCTGAGAACTATAACTCAACCCAATGATTGGTCTATTGGCTATACAAAGACAAAACCTTCAAGATTTGACTAATTTGGATGCCTTCATAAGGTAACAGTTTCTGAGATCACTGTAGAAAAAAAACAGCAGAGATTTTGCTTGCTATAAAAATAGGCTTGAGTGGGGGCTTTCAAAAAGATTAGAAGCAAGTTAAAATCTGTCGCCCTTTTTCTGTTATTCATGCCTGATGTTTGGTAGATAAGTTTGTTCCAGTCAACAACAGGCCCAACCTTATTAAAACAGGCCCAATCCTTGTGGCACTTTGTCCCCTATGGCCTAGCCCAACAGTTTGTATTTTAAAATTGTATTCGTTTTTGTTAAAAATTATAACTATGAAATAAAACACATGTAGTAAAGTATTGCATTTTACATATTTCAGAAAGTTTCTTCATGTCCCTCCCAGTCATAATCACTATTCTGATTTTCTTTGTGAAATATTAGTTTTGAATTGCTCTTGAATTTGCCTTTTTAATAAATGCTCCAAGGAATTCTTATGTACACTGACATCAGGAAACACTGACCTGAAGCTTTGAATATAAAGCAAAACAGCAATCTCTGATCGGGCCCTTTAAATAAAACAAAGCACAAAATCCATGTGTTTGGATTGATCTATGGTGGGGTGATCATAAATCAATATTTTCCATTTCATCATGAAAGCCCTGCAAGAAAATAAAATACAGCTTTGTGCCTGGACTAATATTGATGCCAAATATCAGAGAGGTTCACCTGAAGCCAGATGCCTACAAATTTCTATTATCATAAATAGACCATGATGCTTCCTGGACTCAGAGTAAACCTTCTTTTGCATAGGCAGGAAATTCACATTCAAGTCATATATTTTCTCTGTCAGCTGTGGTATATTTTCCTTCCTCATTCTAGATCTGTCATTTTCAGTCTCATGGGTAAATTTTATGGTTTACTGTACTGTAATTTTAATATCGAATGCAATTTTACCTGGTTGTAGGAGGTACTACACCTTTCAATGAATCCAAATAAAGCTGTACATATTGAAATTGGAACTCTCCATATCCCTTTTATGGTTCATACAATTTTATTTTTGTTTAATAAAGAAAATAATATTTTGCTCTACTTCAGCCATCTTTCCCTATCCTTTTAGTGGTATAATACCACATGATTCTTCCAGAACATTGTCAAGAGTCCTTTTTGAATTTCTGGACTAGCTTTTGATGACCTGTTTGCCTGATAATCTATTTACTTCTTCTCAACTCACAGTGACTACTCAATGCATTTAAGTCTTCCTTGGAACTTTCGAGTGATCTAAATCAACATTTTTCAAATTAGATGGACTTTTGAATATGGCTACATACATTAAGTTCTTTCATCTCCCATTGTGTACTGCAATGGACCCAGCCACTCTCAGGAAGGTCTATGGGGTAACAGCCTTTGATATTGTTTGTCAATGCTTATAAGTGATTATCTAAATATTTTCATTACTTGTAGTCCCCATCACCATATTTTTACAAGGAGGCACAGCTTCCATGGATATAGAGGACAGAGTTAAAAAGAATCATCAAATCATCTCAGAGAAAAGTTCACTCCAACTCTGATTCCAACAGAATCCTTGTGATACATGCAAATGCTTTAAGTCAGGCCATGGAATCTATGCTATTCTAATGACAGACTGAAAATTTTGCACCAATTTATATTGATTTCCTTCTTGCCAATTAAATCCTATAAAGCAAAACTGTGACTTATGAGTGTGGAATTTCTAATGCTAAAACTCATACATGTATATGTATCTGGTACCGATATATCTATATAGACATTTGTATTCACTTCTATAAAGTTGACTTTACATTATGGTGCACAAAGTGAACTCGTTTTGCTATTAGTTACACCAGCACACGGCTAAGATGAGAAAAATTAGTATCAACAACTTTTGCAGAAACTAGAACTCACTTTATGTTTTCAAATGTAAGAATAATATAGGTACATTATAAAATATAGAAAATATGGAAAAGTAGAAAGAAGAAAAAAGTGTATTTATCCACTCATGAACAGCAACTGATATCATTATGATTCATTTCCACCTTTGGCCTGGTTGTGATCATTCTGCAATCTGCTAATTTCATTTGCTATTTTATCATGATACTCTCCATTTTACCAAGGTGCTTCAAAACATAATTACATATTTTATTGTGTTAATATAACATAGTTGAATTTAGCATGTGTCTTCCTTTGAGCATTTAGCCTGTTTCAAACTTTTTATTGCTATAAGTAAAACTATGACGAACATCTTTATTCATAAGGCTTCTATTTTTTCTGATTATTTCCTTATGCTGGATACCATGAAAAATACTTGCAGGTCAAAGAGAATGATCAACTTAAGAGTGTACATTGCCAGCTTTTCCCCTAAAGAGTTACATCAAATAACACATTTGCCAGCAGCACATCCTTTTTGTTTCTATTATTGATTGAACCCTTAAAACCCAACCTTAGCAAGCTCCTGTCTAGAATCCTTATACAGGAAATTGGTTACACTCTCCTCACTGTCCAGGCTCACCTAACAAAGAAACTAGATGGAGGAAAAAAACAGAGGAAAAATAAAGGAGAGAAGAAAAAAGAGGAAGCAAAAGCAGAAAGAAAGGAGTGAGGGAGAAAGGCATGCAGGAAGGCAGGAAGAATGGACTTTTATAAAGGAAACTGAATCTGCAAGTTTTCCCCATGAAGATAGAGTTTACACAAGGTAGTTCTTCTCAACCTTTTCTGCCAGTTCAGGACCAGGGATTTATCTGTCAAAAAAAGAGGTTTCAAATCCTCTTCTTCCTAAATAGCACTGTGCCCTCCTTAACCCTAAGTTTATAAAAACAGAAACACTTAAAATCAGCCCTTTTTCTCCTTTTGCCAGGGTACATGAGTTTTCATTGCGTCATCTCATTTGATTCTCCAGTTATTATGAGGTAGATATGACTACCCCAAATCGACACATGAATAAACAAACTCAGAGAAAGTTAAGTGGGTTCTCTTGTGTCCATTTGTAAATAGTAGGACCAGGTCTCACATCTGGGTTCTGTAACTTTAATTTTACTCTGCTCCAAAATTTCCATGGCTTCCTGGTTTCTATTCACTTATCTGATTTCTCATGCTGGTATTGCCCTGGCATTCTTGGATTTTTGCCTGGGCTTTGTTTTTCTAGTCTGGGCTTCTTGCCTACTTCCAACTAGTTCACATTGCTACTGCCTACATCTCAACCTGCCAATTTGCCAACTTTGTATTATTGAAGAGTGTGTTCATTTAAGAAAATTCCTTTCATTATATTTTAGACATTGAAAAAACTTTATTAGAATTTCAAATACTTCCCCCTAAATGTAAGCACTGGCTTCCTGTTCACTTGTAGGTCTCACCGATTCCTCTACCAAGAGTCTCTAGTGTACCTCCACCACCATGTTGGGTACAGAAGAGTGGTTCTTCCTTGATGCCCTGTAAATTCTCCACACTGACCCAGTTGCTATACCACTGTAGAAAAAACTGGTAATTGCTTCCCAGATGTCCTGTTCTTCACGGACACACAGTTAGATTACATTTCCCATATAACTGAGTTCTGGCTGTTGGGATGTGAGTGAAAGTCATAAGTACCACTTCCAGGCCTGGAAAAGTCTTGCATGTGCAATCTATTCTTCATATTTGTTTTCTTTTCACTGGCTTGAAGCAGACCTTTGAAGCTACATGTTGAAAATGACAGAGCCACAGATGAAAGGATCTGAATTCCTGCTGAAAAGAGAGCCAGCTATCAATGAGAAAAACCCATTTTAGACCTTATACGAGCAAGAAATTGCCCTCTTTTTTTGTTTCATTATATATTTGGGGGTTTATATGTTTCACCAATTAGCCTACCCTAGCTAGCATAGCCATTAATATCTCTGCATAAGAATGTTGCTAATTAAAGGGTGCCTCTTTGGTGTTGTAATTTCACTATAAAGCAGAATTAAATACACTCACACATGAGAATTTTCAAAAAAGTCTGCATGTGTAAATGTGCACATTTGTGTGTGTGCATATGTGTGTGGTTTTAAAAAATCAATGCCATACAGTTCCTGTAAGCTTTTAAACTATAAAACGGAGCCCTATATTTCTGCTTTGCCTTTTAAAAATGGCATGTAGTTGCACTGAACTTAATAGAATCTTATCCCAGGGTTGGAGGGGTGCAGAGTCTTGGAAGAGTAGAGTCTCATCACCCAATCCACAGAAGCACTCCTAGGGCAATCCCAACCACCTGCAAGAAAACCCACAGAGTCACCCACCAGGTAGGATGGCTAAGGAAGAATGGCCCCACAACCCCTCCCACTGCTGCTCCTCCAGCAGCAGAGTGTCATGAGCCTGACAAAGCATTCTTCAGGCTGCTGGAGATGTGATGAAGGATTAATCGAGAGGCTTCTGATGACTTATGAGATGTCTGCAGGACTTAGGAGAGTGTGAGAAACACACAGTGACTTCCAGCGTCTACATCCAGCAAACTAGAAGATTGGGCTGGGGGGTGGGGTGGGGGCAGTGACAGAAATAAAGAAGTTGGAAGGCAGAGGCGTTTGTTCCGAGAGGAAGACAATGCATTCCACTTTGGTGCTGTTGATCTTGGGGTCAGCAGCCACTCCTCTTTCAGGCAGACAGTACGTGTCCTCTTCTTTTCTCTCCTCTCTTTAGGCCATCCATCCTGTTATCTGTCCTTGGCCAAAATCCCTTATCTCTGCTTTTGACGAGTGTTTAGCACATCATTGAGTGATCCTACATGCATTTCTAAGTATGGATATCTTTTGGCGACGCTTTGCCAGTAACCAAAACTAAAAAAAAAAAAAAAAAAAAAAAAAAAGCAAAGGGAAAGCAGCCAAGTATAATATATCCATATCTTATTTAATCCCATCCTGTTTAAAAAAAATTTTTTATAGATTCAATCAAATATCTGCCTGGTTCTTAGACTGAAGCATAGTCTATACCATTTCTTCTCTCATGATTAGGCCGTGATACATTTTTGAATTTATTTGTTTTATGAGTTAGCCTGCCTTATGTAGGACAATCAAAAACATTTCTGCATAGCAACATTGCTATTAAGGAACACCTAACAGGTCTAAGTTGAAAATTGAGATATTCACTAAAGTAATCGCATCATCATTTCAGCTGAGTTGTGGGAAGGAAAAAACCCTCTTGACTCTAGATAAGTAAAAAATTTCACCTAAAAAGTAATTTTTGTTTCTTAAGTTATAGCTCTAAATATTCTTGAAACCTCTCAACTCTGAGTTTTTCTCCAGCAGCCTTTGCCTTGATCCACTCCCAGGTTCCTACCCTAAGGAATCATCACCTGAAACAGCTTCAATATCCTGCTATGATCACAGTCCTTATCCTTCCAAAAATCTCACTCCATTGCTCCTGACATATTTTATCTTTGAATTCATGAAAGTTGCCAATGTGCCGTGATCACAGGTCATTCTCCATTCCCCTACACCAGCCTGGGCCATCTCTCTCTCCAAGTTTCTTCTGATACAGCCTAGACTTGATGGCACATTATTTCAGCACAATTCTTCTCAGAATCAACGCCTCTGCTCCAGCCCTGCTAATTGAGGACCCTTCTCAGATCTATGCTCCTATGCCCAGTCTCTATGCTCCTATGGCCAGACTCTTGCAAACTAATGCAGAAAATCATGCTGAAAATATACTGTCTCTCACCTCAGCTGAGCTCCCTGGGCCACTGAGCCACCCTTTGGTTAGCTGTCTTTCCCATTCCTTTCAGTGGCTGTTCCTAACCTCCATCACTCTCCCTAGACACCATACCCCATCCTGAAACTCTTCTGCCTCAGCAGATGATATTTCTCATATTTCATGGGGAAAAAATGGTGTCTTTCTGGAGAGGACTTTCTCACACTCCTTTCCCCACAGAGACAGACGTGTCTATAACTGCGCCATTTTTTCCTCATGTCCTGCAGAAAGAAACTACTACCTAAGACTGGTCCCTCCATCTATTCTTCTCCCAGTTACTCAAGGTCTCTCTGTTGTCATTATCTCTTCTCTTGTCTACATCATCAATTTTCTCTCAACTGGATCCTCCCTTCAGCTTCCTTCATTTTCAAGTTTCTCCCATAAAAAAGAAGCTACCCTTGATATGTTCTTACTCTTTCCCCTCTCAATCGCCCATCCTGTAAAAGTTGTTTGTGCTTTCTATCTCCACATTCTGCTGTTAATCCCTCCGTCTTTTGCAATTTGCATCTACTTTAACTATCCTATTGAAATTACTATTGTTAAGATAATTTCAATAATCTCCAAGTTTCTCAATTTAAAGATCAGTTTCTCATTCTCTTCCTTGACCTCCCTGCAGTAGCTGAGGCTCCTGACCACTCTCACCCTCTTCAAATGATATCTCCTGGAGTCTAGAATAATAATCTCCTTTGTTTCTCCTGTTAGCTCTCTGACCAGTCTTTTTGAGCCTGCCTCCTGGACTCTTCTTTCTACCCATGTTAAAAAAAAAAAATGTTTTAAAACCAAACAATACCAACAACAAGAATTCTACATTTGGTCCCCTTCTCCTCTCCCTCTTTGCACTCTTAACTGTCACTTGGTCACAGATATGACTTCCACTGCCAATGCTCCAGCTCAGGGGGTGTGAATATACTGTTGGATGGGGAACTGGTCACCCTTAGAATAAAATCCTTACTCCTCAATATGATTCCAAGCTCCTTAATGACCTGGCCTCTGAGGACCTCTCCACCATCCTCTGACCTCTCCCCTCTTTATGTCACAAGTGCCAGGAAAAAAAAAAAATGATGAACAGAAGTAGCTACTGTTTACTGAACATTTATCGTGTACAGTACAGGTGAGTGGCTAAGAGCTAACTTAGAGGCCAGGAAACCTAAGTTCAGATCCTAGGTCTGGCAGTTTGTAGCTACGGGACCATGAGCTCATTAAAAAGATCCCATTGTGCTCTGCTTCCTCATTTGCAAAACAGAAATGATAACAGTAGCTACCTCATAGAGCACTATGAATATCTGTAAAATGATTATAATTGTAGCTGGCGTGTAGCATGTATATCAAACAAAAGTTAATGGCTACATGGTCATTATGTCAGGTAATTTGCAAACAATGGTTTATCCCCAGGATTGAATGACATTATGAGTACCATGTTCCCAAGGTAGATGCCAGAAACTTGTTTTCCCTCACCGCTCTTGCAGATAGGCATGTGATAAAGACATAGTGCAAGACTTTGATTCTAAAGAGAGCAAAGTGAAGATGCAGGCATCGTGTAGAATCCATTTTTTGATGAGAATGGACAGTGGAGATTCTGGTGGTTAATGCCCAGTGTTAGCCATACACAGCATGGCGTCTGTGCCCAGAGGTGGCAATGGTGCTTTTGCTGAAGCAGCCCTGGGGTACAGTCCAGGCATTTTATCTGGCTGGGTACCCTCATTGCCCGACTCCCCAGACTCTGTGATCTCGGTGGATTATCCAGCATATCCTTTAATGACTGACTTTCCTGCTTAAATATGGTGGGACCCAGTGTTGGCAACTAATAACCCTGGCTGTTCTCTTGAGTAATAAGTTCATCAATATATGTTTCTTTTTAAATGGTTTCTGTTGTTTCTAAAACAAACAAAGTGCTATAACAGAAAGTTGCCTGTTGGCTCCGATGTTCTCTGCATTACTGGGGGCTGGAGTTCTGCCACCTCTATTGCTCAGATTCCCTTGTCAGGTGTCTGCAGAGTAGTCTTGTCAATGGGAGGCAATGGCAGGAGATGTAAGGTGGCATAAAGGGATAAGCCACTTTTATTTTCCTTCTCTGTTTCTGACCTTGTTCTAGGCAGTAACAACAGCAGTAGGTATGTGTGAGGTCCAGGCTTCTTGCTCTAGAAGCATGGTTTCAGAGGTGACGGAAGCAGTGCAAACTCTGGCAGCCTTGGATCTGGTTCCAAAAACAGCTGTGGTGGGTGCAGGTAACTGTGAGTTTCTTGACTCCTAGCTTTCTGCAAGGTAGTAGCTGCTGTGGTCCCAAATGCCCCGCAGCATGGGTGGATACTCCAGTAACCCTAGTTACAGTGAGTGTGGGCTCTGAATAACAGCATTCTCCCCTTTACTCTCAGGCTTATGCGGTAGCGACTTCATATTGTCATCAATCCCTGGGTAACTGCATCACCTTCTTTTTTGCATCTCCAGCCTTTCCAACATTTTGTAACCAATTTGCTGTATTAAGTAACTTCTGTTTAAAATACCTAGAGGGGCTTCTGTCTCCATGACTGACACAAGAACCAAAGAACATACTTTTTTTTTTTTTTTCTGAATTCTCAGGAACATTGTTATTTGTGATTATACTTCCTCAAGGGAAAATTGTTTTTAAAGTAATACTTGAATAATCATTCACTGAACTGGAATGCTAGCTCTATACTATGTAAATAATTCATATATGATTTATGAAGCTTAAAAGCTTTGATTTCATCAGATAATGATGGTTGAAGACAGACTGCCTGGGTTCAAAACTTGGCTTTAGCACTTGCTTGTTGTGTGAACTTGACTAAGTCATCAAATTTCTCTCTACATCTTCATCTATAATATGGAGCTAACTTTAGTGTCTAGTTGCATAATTGCTCTGACAATGAAATGTGTCAATATATGTAAAGTTCTCAGGACAGTCCCTGGCATATTGCAATCACTCAGTAAATGTTAGGTGTGTTGTTACTATTGTTATTGCTGTGATTTAGATATATTGTGTTTGTTCCCATCAAAACTCATGTTGAAATTTGATCCCCAAAGTGGCAGTGTTGGGAGGTGGGGCATAGGGGGAGGTTGTTTTAGTCTTGGGGGTGGATCTCTCATAAATGGCTTGGTGCCATTCTTGCAGCACTGAGTGAGTTCTTGTTCTGGCAAGACTGGATTAGGTCTCATGGGACTGCATTAGTTCCTGTAAGACTAGGCTGTTAGAAAGCCAGGATGCCCCTTGGGTTTTGTCTCTTCAAATGTGTTGGTTTCCCCTGTGACCTTCACCATGTTGCGACGCATCTGGAAAGCCCTCACCAGATGTCAGGGCCATGCTCTTGAACTTCTCTGCCTGCAGAACTGTGAACTAAGGAAACCTTTTTTCTTTATAAATTACCCAGTATCAGGTATTCTGCTACAACAAATCAAAATAAACTAAGACTGTTATTATGCTGATTTTTCCTGAAGCAAAAAGAAACAAGTCAAAATCTTTTAAAAATCCAAACAAATGATGAATAAATCATCTTAAATCTAAAGTAAAAATAGTCAAATGATAAGTGGTTGTCAGTGGTTGGGAGAAGGAATCTACAGGCAGAACTCAGAGGATTTTTAGGACAGTGTGGGTACTCTGTATGATACACAATGGTGGATCCATGTCATTTAAAGATGAGGAAACTAAGACATAGAGAGTTAAGTAGCTCACCCAAGGTGATACAGACACACTAGAAAAAGGTGGAGCAGAGACTTGAACCCAGTGTAGTATGATTCCAGGTCCTGCTATCAGCCTTTCCCTATACTCTCATTTATGTCTCTTTCACAAAACAATTTGCTGCTGTCTCTTCTTATACGCCAAACGCAAGAGGTTTCTTTTCCATTTTCCTAATCCTAAGACAAATATTCAAAACTATAACCTGCTTCTCTGTCTCATATTAAGTAATAATAGTTCTGGCATTCTGGACATTGATTTAGATGTCTCCTTTTATCTCTATGTTCTTTGGAAGTGTCTATAATTATAATGCTTATACACTCAGACAAATATATGAGACATGGTTAGCAAGAGAGAGATAAATTTTCTCCTGGTCACTATTATATTTTAGTAGTGTTAAGAATAACGCAGAGGACAGATAATGAAGCAAGGCAAGGAATTTGGGGAGGAAACTTCTTTGATGATTTTTGGCTGAATCACCAGACAATAACTCAGATCTTGACTATCCTGGCCTAGATTTCTGAATCTTGGAGCAAAAGGAGAAGTAATGGTTAACACTAAGGTGCAACAGTACAGTAGTCCCCTCTTATCTTCAGTTTCATTTTCTGCTCAGTTACCCATGGTCAACCTTGGCCTGAAAATATTAAATGGAAAATTCCAAAAATAAACAATTCATAAATTTTAAATTGTATCTTATTCTGAGTAGCCTGATGAAATCTTGTGCCATCTTGCTCCATCCTGTGAATCATCCTTTTTTCTACTGTATTTACATTGTATACACTGCCTGTCCATTAGTCACTTAATAGCCACATCAGTTATCAGATCCACTGTTGTGGTATGGTAGTGCTTACATGCTTGTGTTCGAGTTACCTTTATTTTACTTAATAATGGCACAAACATGCAAAAGTAGTGATGCTGGCATTTTGTAATAATTGTTCTAGTTATTGCTATTACTCTATTATGGTGCCTAATTAATAAACATTATCATAGGTATGCATATATAGGAAAAAAACATATTATATATAGGGTTTGGTACTATCTTTGGTTTCAGGCATCCACTGGGGGTCTTGGAATGTATTCCCAGTGGATAAGGGGACATTACTGTGTAAAGCATGCAATATACATCTAATCCACGCAGTGTCACAGATTGGTAATGGACAACTGTGTTGAAGTATTAAAGTGTTTTAATTAGGTTTTCTTGCACTTCCAATAATAACTGTCCTTGGATAAGATATGCAATGAGTCTGCCTTATAATAATTCCACAATATAGAACAATTAGAAGCACTGTTAGAACAATAAACTAAGTTGTTTACATATTAGATACTATTAGCATAAATTATTACTGAAACAAAAATGCCTGCATAAAGATACTAGAAACACATTAAGATAAGTTGATGAGGTAAACTCTAACTCTATGTTCTTGTTTTCACATTCTTTTGGGTATGAGTGCCTTCCTTTACTAACTGACTTACTTGCAAATAATTTAATTAGACAATTTTAGTTGTATTGGGTTCTGTTTTCTTCAAGTTGGGAGTGTAATAGAGGCATGTCCAGCTCCACATTCAGGCTTTTTCCTTATGGGAGATCTCTAGGAGAGTAAGTAATGGCCATTTGTCACTCTCACTTATCACTGTTTGTCAGGCTTCAAGTCAGCAGGAAGAGAGGTAAGACAAGTGACAAAACCATCTTTCGAGAACTTCTGAGACTGTTCATTGCTAGTGGCAATGTGTGAAAGAGCTGCCGGTGCCTTGGGGAAAAGCAGGGAGCTTCCCATTTAGAAACAACTAGTGGATCACCCAAAGGCCATTCTCTCTGTGGTTTCCAAGAAAAGCGTGGACAAGAAGCAAGGAAATCTGTTTAAATGTGATGTTTGTTCCAAATGTCATTTTTGGTGATATAATTTGGAAGGAAGAAATTTCACTGATGGAAGTTAAAACACTTAGAAGACAGGAGAGCATAAAAGAAATGCAAAAATGTACATTACCAAGGTACCTCCAACATTCCAAATTTAAAGTACTTTTCAGTCTTGAAATGACTGCAGTTCCTATTGACCAAACAAAGAGACAAGATTTGGTTCTGGACTGAATGGTTCTGAACTCTTTTATTTTAATCATACTAAGTAAGATGCACAGTACCTGTTTTAAATATATATATACACACATATACATATAATCTCCAATATTTATTTGTGAATACCATAATATTGGAACAGAAATTTCTCACAAACCTTATACGGCTTGAAAAACATTTTTAAAAATTAACTTGAATTAACAACAATGAGATTTTCAAAAAGATTGATCTTTCACTTTTAAATCCATTTTTATTCTCCTTACAAGGTGCCTTAATTATAATTAAAATCTTTTATGGCTATTTAATTTAATATCTTTTTGTCTTACAACATTTGCACTGGTCTTTTTTTGTATAACAGTGTATAATAATATCACATTACATTAATCTTCAAAGTGATTGCAAAGAACTTCATGATGGAGATTAGCTTGTTCTATGTTGATTTCTATTTGTTGCTGGTATCTGACTAAAAGCATCATACTAAAACAAAGGTAGCAAGTTATTCATTATGAATAAAAGATTCACCTTAGACACTGTTTATTGAACATCTCTCTCTTCTGTCTCATCTCTGTATTGAGCCATTGGTCCTAACAGTATTGAGTTCTTGAAAATCATTTGTAATCTTTGTAGTTTTATGTTCTTCACCCATCACTGTATTTTACTACTCAATATGATAACTTCTATACTACATTGAGAATGCTGACAATATCAATCCTACTTGAAAAGCCTAGTTAACAGTAATATGTAGTGTATATATATGTATATATACTTCTATTTTTTCCTGTTCATGCTTATTTTTAGCTAAGCTTTCTAATTACTAAAAATCTAAAGCCAGTTTATCTCTGAAATCAGAGTAACACAGTTATAATTACCCACTGTTTAGATATTGTAATTTTAAAAATCCATAGCCATATTCACAACTAAAAAATAGTGTCTTAAAAGGCCAGGGCCCATTGCTGTATCTCGCCATGTGTGACATGATCATCTCTGATGTTCTAACATGACTTCTATGGAGATTAGAGGGCAAGATATATTAGAGCAAACAAAAGCAAGAATCCTGTGAGCCAGGAATCTGGGTTCTAATTTTGATTTTGTCACTTAATAGCATTATGACTCTTGGAAAATTCTGTTTTTACATCTGTAAAACTGGAATAATACTTCTTATTTCACAAAGTTTTTTGAGGCTTATATGAGTTATGACATTTGTATAACATCCTGCATAGCTTCAAATAAGTAGTCAATACATGTTAATTTCCTTTCTTCCTTTTGAGCTCCAGTTTCCTCATCTGTATATCTGCTATAATATCTCTACAGCCCAGTAGTTTACTGAAGCTGGCTTGTACTAGCTCATGGGAACCGACTGTTAAATTTTAGGAACTTGGTAAGCCTTTTTCAAAACACAGCCAACAATAAAAATTAAATTATATAAACCTACAATTAAGCAAATTACATTAAAAACGATGTCTACAAATATTCAAAATTCATTACTTCCTAATTATTTTACTACGTATTTCTATTATCTAGACTTGTCAAGTTTATTTACACATATCTGTGTGGTAGAAATACTACATAAACAATGCCACATTCTGTGAAGTAATGTTGGAAGCCTGAAATGGTGGGAATTTTTACACCACAAAGATTGTCAAAAGTTTTAAATCAGAGATTTTTTTCCCCTAGAGAACCAGTTACTAACCATTTATGTGAGTGTTCCATATACCTAACTGATTTTGAAATGGAAAAGCACTCCACACATATAATTTTAGAAGTTCTTTCCAAGTTTAAAATTCTAATGTTCCTATAATCATGTTGAAATACTGTACAATAACAGAAATGGATGCTATTAGTGATCATGGAAACAACAGTAGTTAATAGCATGCTGACTGTAGCTTGGGACAGGTGGTCCTGAAGACTGGGTATAAAAAGTGATTGGCCCCTTGGATTTAAGTAAATATTTAAAATGTGATCATAAGCATTTGGCAGCCATGTATTTCAAGAAGCCCTGCACATGGCCCAAATTTCATTTAGTCCCTCATTCTAATTATAATCTGTAATTCACTAGCTCTACTTTTAGAGCAGACATGACAATACTTGCATGTCTATTCTTTATGGTATCATAATGTGCATTTATAAGGTGCCTTGTTGATAAATAATTGTATCTGAGCAACCACAGCCTTAAAACCTAATTCCATAAGATATAAATTCTCAAATGAAGTAAAAGGTTTTTACCTTAAAAATACTTTTTAATTATTTAAGACCATGTTACCCACAAAGAACGGGTTGTTTACTCCAAAGTTCCAAGGGAAAAAAAGAACTAAATGTGGACTATAAAATACATGCTAGTCATTATTTGTAGTATTCTTTCTTGTTAGTGCTGTTAAGAAAGCTCTTAAATCTCATAAACCTCTACTTTGAAGTAGCTGTTTACAACTAAGCCCTTTTTCATCTTGAAGTTAACAAAAGGTTGAATCTGCTAAAAAAGTAATCTCAGCATGCCAAATTTAAAATAATAAAAAATCATAAATTGTAATGTTTAGAGGAAGTACTATAAGTCATTTCAAAAATAGAATCTGGAAAATATAAAGAATAAAAAGCAGGTTAACATTTGATTAATATTTCCAGCAATGATTTTATCTCTCTTATACTAAAATTCATTTTACTTATGCAAGAGAATAGTCTCTATTACAAATTATTATGAGGAAAGCTATTCTAACTTGATTATATGATTTGAGAGGATATTATGAGAAAATAATATTTTATTGATAAATTATATTCCTAAATTTTATATTTTGCTTTTAAATTATTAAATCATTTTTCTATCCACATTTTTTCTTGTATTAGTGCATAGTGTTCTTTTTAACATTATAATTATGAGACTGGGTATGGTCTCTATTGCTTACTGACCATGAATAAATTAATATAATTCTTCTGATTAGTTTCTTGCACTCATAAACATGAGGAATAACAAAACCCAAGAAGCAGTTCTAGAAAGGTTTTTATCAAGCAAAAGTTGATTTCCACAGATGTTCCTATTTAAGATGATATTATACTTCTTTTCATATGAGAAAGTATGGATGGTAAACTTATATTATACAGAGGTTCCAAATGCCATAAAGAGAACGGTCCTTGTTGACACTATTAACTTTTCACTAAAACACAGAACATGGAAACAAATGAGCACTCACAACACTTAACATTGAGATCAGACTGTGGAAATAATCTATTCAAATTGCAAGGAATCATGAGCTGGATTGAGGAAAATTTAAGCAAGCCTCAACTCTCACATGAAATGAAGAACATTTAGAAAATAATACACGATTTTAAAAACTCCCTCAACTGCACCCCATTTGTCACTGGCCACAAAGAAAGAGGAGAACCAGACAGTCAGTTCTTTACACACCACCCCAGCCTTCACACACACACATCCTGTATCCCAATAAAGATAGGAGACAATGGACAGACCCCCCCCCCCAACTTGTCCTTGGGAGGAGAGATAATTCTACAGTACCTACATTCCTCCCAACGTCCCCAGTGGAATCAAGTCCCAGTGGTCCATAGTTGGCAATAAGCTCAATCTACTTTGACTTTGTCTTTCTTTCTCTGTCTCACACTCTCTCACTCCAGCTTCTGGGGCTCACGCTGTAAATTAACTACCTGCCTCTAAGTCCTTATTGTAGGCTCTGCATTCAGGGAAACCCAAACTGAGACAAATTCTCTATTACCTCCCTCTTTGGCTTCTTCACACTTGTACTCACCCTTTGAAATTTAGCTCAGTGTCACCCCCTTGAAACAGCTTTACCCTACTGCCCTGACTCAGATACCTCTTTCATTAAAACATTATAATTATTGATTAACTAGAGTCTCCCTCACCATTAGACTGTAGTCTCCTGAGTATCAGGACATGTTGGCATTGCATTTTTACACCAGTGCCTGGTAAACTGTAGGCTCCGATAAATATGTGTCAAGTAGGTAGCTGAATAAATGGGAAAAAAAAAAAAAAGAATAAAAAGAGAGGAAAGGAAGAAAAACAAAAGACAGCCTTCTCTTGCTAACATAATATAAATTAGGAATTTGTGCTTGATCATTCCAAATGTAGCTCCCCATAACCAAACTATATTTCCTATTTTCAGCTTACATACTCATCCCATAAAAATAACCCTGGAAAGAGCTTTCACATCTTAATTCCCAAATGAAATCTAAAGGACTTGCTAAGATGAGGTATGTGAGATTATTTCAGCAGCAGGAGGAAAATAAAACTCTTTTTAGCTAAATCCAACACAAAATCATTCAGAAATCCCCTTGATCAATAATTTCAGCAGGAAAAAAGAAGTCACAAGCTTACACTTGAAAAATGATTCATACCTACAACAGTAATGGTAGCAAACTCTGGAACAGTGGGACAAACCCTAGGCCAAATGGTAAATAAATTTTGTGCTGTGCCAGGTAGGAGATGCTCATTCAGATTTGGGCCCTGCAGCCTGTCCCACAGAGCTGAAGGGGAAAGAGCTCACTAATGGGACACAGAGCTGCCATAACTCTTATCGGTGGAGTGGTGGGACTAATGGAAATCACTAGTTAAATGACACTTTCAAAAACCCTTTCAAGGGAAAAAGCTTCATCCTTTTCTTTCCAGGAAGAGAAGATAAGGAGTAAATCCAGCCTTGCCGGGAATAATCAGGTGAGCTAACTGAGGTATACAGGAATGACAGCTGACTTTCTGTCTCGCTAATGTGCAAACTCTTAAATCAGGAAAAAAGAAGGCATGTGGTACAAATATAACCTTTCTAAGTCAGTATTTTATAAACTGCAAATTGTGACCCACTAGTGGGGAATAAAATCAATTTATGAAACTTGACCATTAGTTTTAAAAAGTACGATGGAATGGAACAGAGTTGGAAAATATCAGAAAGTTCACATTTTTGTGGGCATAGGTATATGAATGGCAGGTCACAATACAAAATGTTTTCTTAACTCTAGGTTGTGGTTAAAAGTGTTTGAAAGTCCCTGCTCTTGGCTGGTGCTTCTCTTAAATGTGGTCTAGTGTTTCCCATATCAAGATCATAGTTCAGATAAAAATGTAGCTTCTTGGCCAGGTGTGGTGGATCACACCTGTAATCCCAGCACTTTGGGAGGCCGAGTTGGGCAGATCACCTCAGGAGTCAGTTGTTGGCCAGCATGGCCAACATGGTGAAATCCCATCTCTACTAAAAATACAAAAAAATTAGCCGGGTGTGGTGGTACACACCTGTAATCCCAGGTACCTGGGAGGCTGAGGCAGAAGAATTGCTTGAACCTGGGAGATGGAGGTTGCAGTGAGCCGAGATCACGCCACTGCACTCCAGCCTGGGCAACAGAGTGAGACTCTGTCTCAAAAAATAAAAACAAAACAAAACAAAACAAAAATAAAAATAAAAATGTGGCTTTGTGGCACTACCCCTAGAGATTCTGACTGAGTAGGTCTGGGGGCAGGGCCCAGGAATATGCATTTCAGAACTGCAGATGATCCTGCTGTAAACTAAATTTGAGACACAGATGATAGCATCTCTAGGGTTGCAATGAATAGATGTAAAGAATTATTTGTCATTTCACTGTCTGGCATTGCAGAAGGCTTCTCCATGATTAGCATTTCAGGGAAGACCTTAATTCTGGATAAAAAGTAGTGTAGCATAGTGGTTAAGAGGGTTTCTGTGAAGTGAGATAGATCCAAGTTGGAATCTCAGTTTGCCGTTCATTAGCTGTGACATCTCAGAAAATCTCAATTACTTTGTATAAGTGGAATCAATAACTGTACCTACTACATAGAATTAAAAGAATTACATGAGATAAAGCAGCTGGCACATAGTAAGATAGGAAATATTAGCTATTATTATATTTAAGAATCCACCAACATTTTGAGAAAAATTCTATTCAACTTAATTTGACAGATATTGAGTGTGCAAAGAACTATGCTAAGTGCTTATGTAAATGCAAAGACAAAAAACAGCCCCTAATGTCATCACAGAATTTACAATGTTATAGTCATAGTTGTTTTTTTTTGTTTGTTTGTTTGTTTGTTTTTGAGACAGAGTCTATCTCTGTCACCCAGGCTGGAGTGCAATAGTACAATCTCGGCTCATTGCAACCTCCACCTCCTGGGTTCAAGCGATTCTCCTGTCTCAGCCTCCTGGGTAGCTGGGATTACAGGTGCACGCCTGGCTAATTTTTATATTTTTAGTAGAGATGGGGTTTCACCATGTTGTTCAAGCTGGTCTCAAACCCCTGACCTCGTGACTGCCTGCCTTGTCCTCCCAACGTGCTGGGATTACAGGAGTGAGCCACCACGCCTGGCTGGTCATAGATTTTAATAGCAGAAAATCTTAAAGACTACTCAATCTGGCTCTCATTTAACAGATGAGGAAACTAACACTTGAGTCTAACTAAGCAAGTTGCCCAGAGTCGTCCAGATAGTTAAGTGGAGGAGTCAGAAATAGAACCTGGGAACCCAAACCCAGGCCACCTGGGATCCTTCCACCAGAGCGGATCTCAGTCCCTGGATGAAAGCCCAGTCCTTACAGTGGTGTGCTGGTAAATATTAACAACCAGCTCTTCATTGGGAATATGTGTGTATGTATGTGTATATATATATTATATATAGAATATACTATATTATATATGTTACATATGTAAGTTTATTCTAAATTTTACTAATATAAAGGATATGTAGCACACAGTTTACTAATGATAATAAAATATACAATATACTTTATTATAAATTCCAACTGATTCTCACAGAATGCTTTAGTTGATTTTTGCTCAATTCCTATATCCATAGCCAATCCATGATTGCAATTAACTATAATTTGACAAACAGAGTTGTATCTCAATCCACTAACTCTTTTTTAAAAATTGCGGTAAAATAGGCGTAACAGGCTGTGCACTATGGCTCATGCCTGTAATCCCAACACTTTGGGAGGCTGACGTGGGGGGATCACAAGCTCAGAAGATCAAGACCAGCCTGGCCAACATGGTGAAACCCCATCTCTACTAAAAATACAAAAATTAGCCGGGTGCAGTGGCAGGCACCTGTAATCCCAGTTGCTCGGGAGGCTGAGGCAGGAGAATCGCTTGAACCCAGCAGGCAGAGGTTGCAGTGAGCCGAGATCGCACCACTGCACTCCAGCCTGGGTGACAGAGTGACACTCTGACTCAAAAAAACAAAAAACAAAACAAAACAAAACAAAAAACGGCATAAAACCTGCCATCTTAACACCTCTTAAATGTATAGTTCAGTAGTAGTATTAAGTGTACCCAATCTGTAGAATCTTTCATCTTACAAAACTAAACTCTGAACCCATTAAATGACAATTTACTCTCTTCTCCCCTCAGCCCCTGGCAATCATCACTTTACTTTCTGTTTCTATGAATCTGACTACTCTAGACACTTCATATAAGTGAAAAAGAGTATTTGCCTTTTTGCGACTGGCTTGTTTCACTTAGCATAATGTCCTCAAGATCATCCAAGTTGTAGCATGTCACAAGACTTCCTTCCTTTTTAAGGCTGGATAATATTCCATGGTGTATAAATACCACATTTGTTTATCCATTCATCTGTCGAAAGATACTTGGTTTGCTTCTACCTCTTGGCTATCGTGAATAATGCTGGTATGAACATGGGTGCACAAATATCTCCTCAAGACTCTGTTTTCAATCCTTTGGATATTTACCCAAAAGAGGGATTGCTGGATCATACAGTAGTTATATTTTTAATTTTTTTTTAATTATGGAATCACCACACTGCTTTCCATAGTAGCTACACAATTTCCCATTCCCACCAACAGTGCACAAGAGTTCCAACTTTTCCATGTCCTCATATCCTTGGAAACACCTATTTTCTGCCTGTGTTTTTGTTTTTGTTTTTTTGTTTTGGAAATAGGGTCTCATTCTGTCACCCAGGCTGGAGTACAGTGGCACAATCATGGCTCACTGCAGCCTTCACCTCCTGGAATCAAGCGATCCTCCTATCTCCCCCCACAAATTCCCCCCTCCTACGAGTAGCTGGGACTACAGGCATGTACCACCATGCCTGCCTAATCTTTTTATTTTTGTCATTAAGTCTGACATGTGATCTATTATTAAGCTATCTTCCACCCTCATACAGATTATATTCATTAAATCAAAACCCTTTTTTGGTTCAGCATACTTAAGTTCAAACATAATAGTCAATACTGTGAGTGATTACTGAATCAGATAACAGTTTTCCAATATTGAAAAAAAGTATTTCCTCAGTTTTGTGTGCTCTTCACAATGTAATAGCTACTAATAAAACATGCTTTCAAGTTTAATTTGCATTTTTAACACTTTACTCATCACTTTTTAAAGTCTAGATGAAGGGTATGGAAATGTTTTTCTATAATGGGTCAAACAGTGAATATTTTAGGCTTTCTGGGTCTAACATCTCTGTCAAAACTACTCTGCCATGGTAGCATAAAACTAGTCACAAACAGTACATAAGTAAATGGACGTGGCTGTGTTCCAGGGAAACTTTATTACAACAACAGATAGCAAGCACGCCCTCGTTTACTGAATCCTGATTTAGATAATCAACAAAACAATAAATCAAGCTATGCTGCTTGCCAATTTCCCTCATGTAAATACTCCCACCATTATCAAATTTAAGTTTCAACATGAAGTTACCAAAAGTAGAGTTACAAAGAACTGCATAGTTGCATGCCATTTTTAGCATTCCTACCATTAATACAAATAGACATAAATAACCTCAATGGCACAGATAATAGTAAAAAATGTAGTTAAATAATTAGGGAGTGATAAATTTTGAGCATTTATTACTTTGTAAGAAACACAATTTTAGGTCGGGCACCCTGGCTCACACCTGTAATCCCAGTATAATAACTGGCTCTCCCAAGCCCATGTGGATGAGCTCCAGCATCCCAGTGGTTCCATACTCTAGTCTCCTGCCAATCCCCTCAGTGATCTGAGAACCAATCCAACCCTTGCCCCTTGCACCCTTTCACAAACTTTAAGAAAATATTCTCCTCTGAAAGGCAGAAACCTGCTTTCTGGATATATATCTTACTCTCCCATAACTTAATTTCTATAAAAACATCTTCTCTTCCGTTTTTATTTTACTGTTATTCTAGTCTGGCCCTAAGGTAATTACATTTCTGCACTATCTTAGAATTTACAGAAGTAAACAATTATTCCTGTGTTTGTATTGTGAGTCATATTTGGCCAAAAAGAATTTGCATTCCTTTAGAAGCTTCTAAAATTATAGCACTTCCTAGTCTAGGAACCAGTAACTTTGGGTAGAAAGTAAGATGGGTGTAATATCACGTATCTGAGCAGAATCAGGGGATATATGTTTTAAGTTAGCCCTAATATACACAGTATATTCTTGGACAACTGATTTCACTTATGTATATAAACCTCTATTTTTCTCTCCTCTACAAACTAAGGAGGGTAATAATACTTGGTATTCTTAAAGTTTGTGAGGGCTAATATTGCTCAAGTGATTTAAGAACATTGGCTAATGGGGTGTTGGAAATGTAGGTCATCATTTATCATCTGGACATGAATGTGAGGCATTAAAGATTGCAATTCCATGAACCTGACAAAATCACTTTAAGCTTTGAAAAATGTACTTAGATGGTTAAGGCAAATTGAAACTACCAGGTGAAATTAGCGTTTCAATTTTTATCTGCATTTTCTTTAACCATATTCTCCCTTTCTCCCTATGCCATAAGTAACTGAGAGGTGACAGCTTATTCAGGCATGTTTTTTTTTTTTTTTGGTTTCCTTTGGCTCTAGAATAGATACTCTATGGTACCAATGCCACCATTTCAGGTCTTTTCTTTCTGTGCTCTTCCTTTCTAACTCAATCAATGAATCCATATTTATCAGGACATTGTATTAGATCATCCTTTTTCTGTTTCCAGGTTCTGGCTCATACCTTGTTATGAGAGCATACTAGCAACACACAGCCTTCTAACACTGATATGTCTCCTTAATCGTAAAACATGGGACAGGACACAGAATATGGGCACAGGAGTTCACTCTGGCAAAGCATAGCTCTTGCATGATAAATCTCATTCTATGTATTCTGCAGAGTCCAGTTAGGTTTATGCTTTAGTCTCATGAGAATCCAAGCCTGCCCATGAATCCTTCCAGACATGACCTCTCTCTCTGTTATGAAGACACAAAGTGAAATGTTTAATGCACGAAATTTAATTATTCTTTACTCACACTGAATGTTAATGTATATTTACAAAGCTGCATCAGGTTGGGAAATATATTTTGCATTTTTAGTAGAATACCATATTTATACTGTAAAGTTTTTGTTTTATGAGTATTTTATTGAAGAGTAGCTGGGAATGGGTTATCCAATTCAATGTTTTATTCGCCTTTTGTATATGTATATTGGTTTGAAAGAGAAAACACTTGCTTTTATATCTGCTAAGATTAGTCACAAGTAATTGTGCTTAGGTTTGCTGAAATTCCTCATCCTAATGATGCAAACAAAAATCACAAAGCACAGAGCTCTAGGTTTCAGAGGTGACTCACAAAGTCTAGCAATCCATCTTGGAAGTCTTAGCAGGCCTATTTTTGGGCTGTTCTCCACACATGGCAAGGCTGAAGAATCCCAGGTGTTCTTGCTGAGACCATAGTGAGAGCATGAGGATTGCCCTTAGAAGCAAGAAAATGCTCATTAAAGCAGGTTTCCGATGGGAGATGACTCTGACTGGCAGGCCTGCATTCCTCCTTGGGGTGACCCCTTTCCTTGTTAGAGAGGGGGTCTAACGTCCAAATGTATCTGGGTTTAATGAGTAGCAGTTCACTGGGGACCCAGAGAGGCAAAGTGCTTGCTTGGTGAACCAAGAACAGCATATTGTTTATTTCGTGCATACGACACTGTTTAAATAACGTAAAAGTTTTTCTCTTGTGAGATGCTTTCCATGCCTTAGTAAGTCTCAATGGCATATGTGGATATAGGAAACCTGGGGCTATGGTATAAATGGACTAACCAGGTTGGCTGAAATGATTCTGACAAAATCCCTAAATTCTTAAAAATAATTTGATAAGATCAACAGACATTTATGTCCCTATTGCAAATGAAGATGGAATAAAATTAGGAATTCTTTCCATAGGTCTGTAGATGTAGAATGGTTAATCAGGTGAAAAGATATTTAAATAACAGACCAGGGAATCAGGCCACCATATTTATTTTCTTAATTGTTTTAATCTGTCAGATACTTATTAACAGCAAGCATATTTTATCTTGCAGGGCATATTTCAACAAAATGGCAAATAATATGTATTTTGGTGAAACCAAAATTGAGTAATTATATATAAAAATTGTGAATTAGCAAAGTAGCAATTTATATATGGCTAAGCATAGAATTTTATATGAAATATAGAGTGCAATGTCTGTGTGAGAAAATGCATGACAACTACTACAGTGTCAAAGCCCTTGAGAAATACCACATGTGTATCATAAGCTAAGCTAAGCATTTACTTGGAATTAAGTGCCAAGAAAAAATATTATTTCCCTTTAGCATGATTTTTTTTTTTTTTTTTTGAGACGGAGTCTTGCTCTGTCACCCAGGCTGGAGTGCAATGGCCAGATCTCGGCTCACTGCAAGCTCCGCCTCCCGGGTTCACGCCATTCTCCTGCCTCAGCCTCCCGAGTAGCTGGGACTACAGGCACCCGCCACCTCGCCCGGCTAGTTTTTTTTGTATTTTTTAGTAGAGACGAGGTTTCACCGTGTTAGCCAGGATGGTCTCGATCTCCTGACCTCGTGATCCGCCCGTCTCAGCCTCCCAAAGTGCTGGGATTACAGGCTTGAGCCACCGCGCCCGGCCTAGCATGATATTTTGAAAGACTTCTCCATCACTCAAAAGTAAGGTGTTTTTTTTTCTGTCAGTATTCTAGAAATAAATTTGAAAGCAGTTAAGGTATATGGAAAATTTTCTACTATTATTAGCATAAAAAAACAACTGCGAAGGAAAACTCAGTGCTTTCCAAATCAATGTGTTTAATGCCCTCTTTATAGAATCAATTATATCAACCACTTCATGATATAATTTGTTTTCTCCCATTCAAATGAAATTCTAAATCTGTGGCATCTTAACTTAAATACTTAACTCCTATTAGGCTATGTCTTATGCAACTCTGGCCAATTGCATTAATTTTTCTTTGCTTTGGTTTCCCAACTGAAAAATAAGGATCATAATGTAGTTCCACCTCTTCATCATATTCTATAGGGTTAGGCTAAACTGAGCACAAATAAAATACTTTTATGTAATAAAGGTATTACATAAAATATTAATACTCTTGTAAATTTTTAATTATTACAATTTTAAAAACAACACAATTTTCCAAATAGGTGAGATGTAATAGATGTAAGTCATTACTGAGCTTATCAGATGGGCAGGGGAAGAAACTGACACACAGATATTTACTGACCACATTCTAATGCAAGCACTTTATATGCACTATTTCACTCAACTGTCATTACAATTTGAGGTAAATACTACTATGAAATCTACTTTATAAATGGGAAAATTGGGACTCACAACTTGGCTAAGTTCATGCACATGGGAAGTGAGAAAGACCAAGATTTGAACATAGTCCTGCTTGATTCCATAGTCCAAGGGCTTAGTCATGCTACTCTGTGAATGCCTCCCCAAACTCCAGCTTCCTATTCATACAATCTAACACTTTGAAATACTACATAAAGTGCTATCTCAAAATATAAATGGAATCTACTGTAGTTGAAATCAACACACAATTTTTGAAATCTTATTCCATTCAAAACTTCTGGTTGAAATGCATGCACTTCTGTCATCCAAATGAAAATAAATTTAGAAGAATCCCATCATATGAGCTAGTAGGTGAGAGATATGGAAACATATTTCTTGCTTTGTTAGCTTTGTGGGTCTGATTTAAAAAACGCATATTCTTTGGATAATGTTTCAGTTCCCTTTGGATAACATTTCAATGTCCAAATGTTTCAATTCATGAAAGCTTTAAACAGAACATTTCAGCTAATATTTGTTTATCATGCCAAGAAAAATAAATAACCATGCATTATTTGGAAGTTTTTTAATCAATAGAATTATATTAGATATTTTTTCACCTCTTTCATGTAAAAAATATTATAGTGGTCCAGAAAAATGACAGATGCCTCCAGATTAGGAATAATCTGTGTGAAATAAGTAAAATAAATAAACTACTCACTGACTTCCTTAGTACTTAGTACATTTTGAATCTAACTAAATATTTTAATTTCGGCAATTTTCCACAACTGTTTATTTGTTCGTTTGAGCCAGAGTCTTGCCCTATCATCCAGGCTGGAGTATAATGACGTGAACTCAACCTCCACACCTCTGTTCCTGGGCTCAAGTGATCCTCCCACCTCAGCCTCACGGGTAGCTAGGACTACAGGCATGCACTACCACACTGAGCTAATTTTATTTTATTTAAAAAAATTTTCTGTGGAGACAAGGTCTCACTATATTGCTCAGGTTGGTCTTAAACTCATAGGCTCAAGTGATCCTCCCACCTCAGCATCCCAAAGTGCTGGGATTACAGGCATAAGCCGCTGTGCCTGTCTCATAACGGTTATTTTTAAGGGAAATATATAAATGAGATTAATTTTTAGAAAAATTAAAACAAATATACTCTATAGGGAAAAAGGATATACAGTGGTCATTTTTAATGTTGATTTTCTTAAAGGAAGAATGCACATTTGTGTTTACAAAACATGGTTAGAAAAAGAAAATTTTTTAAACTTATAATAATATAAACTGCTAATGCTTTCAGTTAGGAAAAAACAATATTTTTCCAAAAATGTGTTATATTTAAATGTTTGAGCCTCCTAGAACAGGGTGGTTTAGTTTTCTGAAACATGTATTTTTTCTTAATGATATATTATAAACAATAATTGTCACAGTGGGTTCAACTCATTTCTGAAAGACCTAGAAGAGTACAAAATGTAGAACTACATAAACACCAGGGAAGAAACCAAATTATTCAGAAATAACCACCTTATGTAAAAGCTTCATCCAAATGAGGATTTTTGTGTAATGTAAATAAACTTCTTTTTACTAAAAGTAGACAGTTACCATTATTATTAACACTTTATCCCCAGGAGGTACAAATTTCCCAGTTCTAAGCAAAGATGCCCAACAATTGTTCTTCCTAGAAAAAATAACTGCTGTATTCAATTTGTATTTATTCTATTATTTTGCAAAATCACTGGAAAATAAAAAAATACATCATATAAAGTTTCACTCTGCATAAAACTAGGTTTCAGAAGGAACTATTTTCCAGCCTGCCAACTGTTTTTCCTCCTTTATTGTAAGTGAAGAGTAGTGATATATCAAGAGTATGGAGAATGCACAAATGTATTAAGTCTCCTGCTGCCTTGTCTGTACGTCTCTTATTCATTTGCAAAAAAAGATGTACTAAAGTTTGTACTTGGCATCTTCCAACTGAAAAGCTGCTTTAAAAGATACAGAAGTTGTTTTCCATTATTCTAATTTCTGCTACTCGGTTCTTCCTCAACCTGCAACTGACAACCAAAGAAAATGAAAACATTCTCACTTTTATATGCTTTCATCAAAAACACCACCAAAAAATGAATTTGTTAATGTTAAATTAGTTCTATAATCTTCCATTTCGTTTTAAGTGACTCCTGAAAGAGTTATCCAAGATAAACAGAAACGTTGACAGAATCTGATGGCACAAGAGGGAACTATCCAGGCAGAAAATCTCACAGCCCCAGCACTTCTTGGTGGTTCAGAAGTAGGAGAGTTAGAGGTGAACATACACACACCCATGCTCACACGCACGCACACACACACATTCATGTGCACATGGACACATATACACAGAACATAACATCAAGGAGATTCCCTTCGTGTTTGGAATTGCTTTAACAGACACCATGGCACATCAAAATGTGGCTAAATCAGCTGTGTTCAAAAGAGAAGCAGAGAGGCCAATGCCTTTCCTGGAAAAAGTCCTGTGTTGGAAGCCCATTGCAGCTACATCTGAGGTTCACTTGCCCATTCCTGCCAAAAGTGAATGCCTCTTAACCCTTTTGAGTCTATTATTCCTTCTCAAAATGAGGTTAATAATAGTCCCAAGACTTCATTTTGGTTTTAGACAGCATCCACTGGACTGCACCTCTAAATGCTGTATAGTCACCTGGGCAGGAACCAGCAGTATGGGCCACTATTAGAGGTATTAAAAGCTCAGAAAATCAGTAGACAGAGAAGTCAGTACCATACTCAATACAATCTTGATCCCTTGATCAATACCATAAAGATTGGAAGCTAAATTAATTTAAAATTAAATCTAGGCAAAACCCCATATCTTAATAAAAGAAGTTCATACTTCTGACAAATAAAACATATTCAAATTGCAACATCACTAATTGCTTATCTTTTACTCTGGCTTACTTTAGAAGGTTTTGGTGCCGTCATTCTAATGATTACTACTGTTTTAAGCCTCTTAATTAACGTTTTAAGTTTTGTACTTTTATCTTGAGAGCGGTTTTAAAAAAGGAAACAATTTTGAACAAATAAAAAGTGTTACCCGAGCAGTTCTTCAGCTTAGCCAGCTGCACAGGTATAATGGAGCACTTGGCACAGTTCCAATTAGCCTCTGGCATTCTGAGAATATTTGTTATGAAGCACAATCAGGACACACATCTTAATGGATGCAGATGACTGAAGTCCTCTGGCTGGAGACCATCCCTTCATATCTGTATAGCTCCGGTAACCAAAAGCTTCCTCAAGACTTCCCAGGATACAAAGCCACAAAGTATAAATGTGAGGGTGAGAGGAGGGTTCTGTGCTAGAACAGAGGCCAGAATGAAAGCTTAGTACGGTGCTGTTTTGGATAATGCCTGGTGTAAAGTGGACACTCATTAAATGCTCAACC
This sequence comes from Macaca mulatta, assembly GCF_049350105.2. Taxonomy (NCBI): domain Eukaryota; kingdom Metazoa; phylum Chordata; class Mammalia; order Primates; family Cercopithecidae; genus Macaca; species Macaca mulatta. The sequence goes on from NC_133409.1 coordinate 103,433,710, forward strand.
GAGGTTAAATCAATTTGCTATGGGGAGAAGAGGAGGAAAAGAGGCAGACAGCAGAGGTTAAAAATGCTGAGAACTAACGTATTATGAAATGTCCTGTTACTTAATGAGCACTCAGCTGTGTCTCTGATACCATATAACCTAGATCATAACACCTCTGTTAAAGCTGTGTGGCTCAACCTGTCTGTTCTTTCATGGAGGTTTATTCTTAATTACTTTTATTTTGTAATTAGGGAGTTTTTCCTACCATAGAAACTGAGATTGACATGCTAATGAGGAGATAATGAAAATCTGATAATTTAAAGTGAAATGAAAATCTCTTCAGGCTAGTAACTGACTTACCAGGGTTTGACATCCTTGTAGCGTATGATAAAGGTATAACTTACAGTTAAGATCTGTGGTCCTCACTGCTGACCTCAGACTTAATCTTTAAAGAATTTGAAATATGACAAACGAACCTTGACAGAAATACATTTAATGACTAGTTTGCTGACATTCACAGGTAAGGCAGAGAAAACTGCCAGTTCTCAAAAAAACTAATTTGCATCTGGCTCTCACCCTTAGGAACTGCCTCCAGGGCCCTGTTCACACTCACCCGAAGGAGCCCTACTGGGTGAGCTCTGCTCCCATGCCTGAGGACCCTGGACCATCTATCTGGAGCCAAGACAATGAGCCAGAGGAGTCGGCTCCTAACTTGTTAAAATGCAGTTTGTAACCACTGAGATAAATATTTACTTCCTTTAACCTTTACTTATGTTAGATGGTTTTGCTCAGGAGATGAGGAAAAAAGCTGCTTTGTAGAAATATCTGTTACATTTCTGTTAAATGCCCAAAGTTCAACATTTTGAAAGGAAAAGAAATAAACAAACAAACAAAAACACTCTCTACATAATGGATATCTCATCTGTTATTAGTTACAGGATTCATTCTACTTAGGTTTCTCCTTTTCCCACTCTTAAGTGTTTATGAAAAGCCAATAAGTAATTAGCCTGAATGTCTACAAAAGGGTATCAAACACAAATCTAGCATTTTAAAGACATAAGTTCCTGTGAAATTCCAAACACAGTATTAATTACTTAAGAGCAATTAATGAAAATGACTACATTTAAATATCTTCAAAGACTTGGAAAAGGCTCATTTCAAGTTTCCTTACAAACACAAATCCAAAATATGAACTCTTATTTTATGTTTGATGTCTGCAGTCAACTCTAGATTAAACTTGTTGTGTTAGAGTGACAGAGCTATGGAGTTAGTAAGTGCACAAAAGAAAAATGTTTTGGAAAATGTAACCGAGTTAAAATCTCATACATTATTGCAGTTGTGAATTGTTTAGTATTGAATGACAGCCTTTCCTGATGCCAGCATTTCATGAGCAATTTAAGTGTAATTAAATTGATCTATCAGACAGTTTTCCAAACACATTTTCTTTTTTCCCTCCCTCTAAAATCTTGTTATTCAAAGTGTAGTCCCTGGACCAATGGTTTCTGCACTGAGTTGGTTAGAAATGTAGAATCTCAGGCTCCACACCAGACCTTCTCAAACAGACACTACACTTTCACAAACACTCTGAATAATTCCTCCGCACACTACAGTTTGAGAAGCACTGTTCTAAAACACAACTACACATGTTTCTTGTAAAGGAGAGATGGGTTTTTAAATTTTCAGAACTGATAAAGTCAATTTTTTTTTAATTCGAAAACTTTTCCTATTTAAATCAATGCAAAAAATGAATGTAAAGGACTTTTAACATGGCTCTAAATTTTTCTAGAAATTACCCCATTGTGTTGGCGGTTAGTTATAATAGTCCCAATATGCAACAAACAAGTTAAAAGTTGCAAACAAAAGGATAATTCTTGATGCCAAATATAATAGCAACAACTAGTTTTGTCTGATATACTACAAATAGGCTACATTTATTGTTCTGCCCTCGTTTATCAAATATTTTGTGTCTTGTATGCAGTTTTCTCAGAATTTGTGATAATGGAATTATGCTGCAAATCCTCTGACAAAATTATTAAAAGCTTTGTTCAGAACAAGAGTAACCTCTGCTGGATTGTGATTGTCTTTTGAAAATCCAGAACAAAACTGAGGCTCTTCTGTTTTTACAGAGAAAGAGCAACTGCTTTGTTTACTTGGAGATAATCTGCCTTCATTTTTTGAACTAAACTAAGACTTCTAATGAATAATATGCTTGTGTCCTGAAGAACACATTATCTAAATGATAATGTAACATTTTACTGTCAAATCACGAAATAAGATTTATTTACGCCAATGACATATTTTCTACTTAAATTTAAATATTTTCATGCATCATCTTCAATCTTTTAACAATAAATTAGTTTCAGGAAAAAAAACTTAAAGGGAAATAGGGGTCTGAAGGTAAAAAAACTATGTTGATTTATTGTTTCCATTTTTCAAAAAATTTCCCGAATAGTTAACAATGAAGAATTTTTTTTGTAATCTTTAAAAAAGGCTTCATTTTTTAAAAATCAACCAAAAATTGCTTTACCATTTGTTAAAAGTACAAAATAACTGCATATTAAAAATAGAGTAAGAATCACTAATAGGAGGTCTTCTTGTTTCCATATTGTCCATAAAATAATTTGATCCTAGAGATGCTTAAAAGAGAGTCAATCAGAGGACAACTACCTTATGCAATCAAAATTGTTAAGCAGTTACCTAAAGTTTAAAGAGCAGTGATATGAAATGCATAATATTCTGTACTTCTAATTTTTACTTTGTAAATTATATGTTCTTGTTGACAGGACAGAAAATTCAACAGGAAAAAAAGTGTAACCACAAGAAAGTATACAGTATATGTAAGAAGAGAAAAGGTTCTTCAAAAAAGACAGCATAGTTTCGATTCTAGTTCTTTCTACTCAAAAACCTTCCACAGCTTACTGTTTCTGATTGAATAAATTCTCAGCTTTTAAGCATGGCTCCAAAGTTTTTCATGACCTTGTCCCAAATCTTACCAGTTACCTCCTCCTACTTGCCATCCTCTCTTTATTTTAACTAAACCAAACCATTTGCTTCTTCCCTAGTGCAACCTGACGTTTTCCATCACACACTTCTGCTCACGTTGTTTATATGGATTGAAATAGTGTCTCTCCAACACCATCTCACCCTGCCATACTCCCCATTATGACCCCAAACTACCTAGAAAAATCCTACTCTGTCAGTTAGAATGCTTATAAACTAACCGAATACTCAAGTAACTGTGCCTTAAATGATATAAACATTTATTAACTTACATAGTAATAAGTCTGAGCTAGAAGGAGCCACGTGATTTCCATCATTCTATTTTGCTATCTTTGGCATGTTGACCATTGTCTTCAGGCTTCTTTTCCTTATAGTCGCATGGTAGCTGTCACTGCTCCAGGCATCATATCTTCACATATATATATGAAAAGGGAAGGAGAGGCTGGGTGCAGTGGTTCATGCCTATAATCCTAGCACTTTGGGAGGCCAAGGCAGGTGGATCACCTGAGGTCAGGAGTTCAAGACCAGTATGGCCAACATGGTGAAATCCCATGTCTACTAATAATACAAAATTAGCTGGGCATGGTGGTGCATGCCTGTAATCCCAGCTACTCAGGAGGCTGAGTCTGGAAAATGGCTTGAACCTAGGAGGTAGAGCTTGCAGTGAGCTGAGATTGCACCACTGCACTCCAGCCTAGGTGACAAGAGTGAAACTCTGTCTCAAAAAAAAAGTGGGGGAGGGGAGAGAAGTTTTCCTCATACATCTTTTCTATAAGAGAAGGAAAATGTTTTCCAGCATGCCTTCAGTAGATCTTTGTTAGGTGCCAATTGAAAGAAACCATCCATGCCCATTCTCTAGCTTCACAGGAGGCAGGAAATGCAAGCATTTCAGCCTATAAAATGAATAGCCTCTACACTATCCAGGAGGAGGATGGGGGTGGGGTGGGAATAGCTGTTATGCAGGCAATCAATAGTTGCCTCTAGTACTCTAGTCCTCCAAAGCCTAAATCCAATAACATTGACTCCATGGAGTCTTCTCTGAGTCATCCAAATAAAAATAATCTTTCCTTTGGGTTTTCACAACCCTACGTACCTTTCTATTCACATTTTGCTTTGTATTATAGTTACCTGTGTATTTGCCCAATTTCTACTATAAGAATGTACCAATTCCATTCTTATTCATCTTTTGTTCCCCATATGCCCTGGCACAGTCCTTGACCCTTAGAAAATCTTGAATAAATATTTCTTGAAACCTCACTAATGTGAACCACAGTGAAATGGTTCATTTTAGCTACAGAAGGAAAAACAAAACCAAAAACCCACATAGCCCAAAAGGAAATGTAGGGCTTTCACCATAGTTGCAATTAATAGATACTTTGTTTTTCAATATGCAAACTACACAGTTAAGAGTCAGAAAAAAAATATATGGAGAAGTTGAGTTTATCCCCAATCCAGACACACACACACACACACACACACACACAGAGAGAGAGAGAGAGAGAGACATAAAAGGCTTCCTGTAAAGACTGGTCCACTTTTTACTGTAGGGCGAAGTGGAGTCTCCCAAGGGTTTATCCTCACAGGATTCTAGACTCAAGCCAATTTAGACCAAAAGGATTAGGGCTGCCTACTAGGCATAGAAGAGCAATAAGGCTAGAAATCTCCTGAGAAATCTGTGGAACAAAGTTGCCGTATCATTTCTTGATTCAAACCTCCTGTCTTAACACGAAAGAAAAAAACATGTACCTCAACTTCTGCCACTCACGGTTGAATTTAATCCAAATTCATGCACTCAGTCTCCCATGGAGACTATGGTACTGCCAGAATCTCCAGAAGCCATTGCCAGTAAGAAAGTCCACTTGAGTCAAGCCTCAGTCTGGCTTGGAACGCTGCTCAACTCAAGGACTGGCCAAAACTAGTCCCGTCCAGTCAAGTACCATCGGCTTTCTGCACTCGGTCCTGTTAGCAAAATGCTGGCTGCAAATTGAGTTTCTCAAGCAAAACAAGGACAGTAACAAATTGTCAAATATCCTAAACATCAACATTGCTGGTTGTGTTTAGTTAAATGCCACTTTTTTCCTAACATGAAGTCAAAGAATTGAGTCACGTTTTCTCAATGCCAAAGCAATTACGTCCAATCAAGGGGTAGATGACACACAGAGAAAAATCCAGCTCAGTGGTTCTTTGCTTTTGATTTGTATTGTTACATCTCTTACCAAAGACTAACACTATGGCAACCTGCACATGCAAAACAGTCAAGTGTAGGGAAAAGTCAATCTAAAAATACAGTTTCTATCTTATTCTAAAGGTCAAGTTAATTGAAAAAAAAGTTGTTTCTTTGGACTGAATGGTAATTTTGGTTTTATGACCAAAGTCACTTAAAATAAGCAGCAGCTGATTTGTATGTGAAGCTGCAGGTTATTTGAAAAATACCTCGATTGCAGTGTACATCAGGTCAGTTTACCTGATGTACACTGATAAGCAGCAGAGGAGCCCTTAAAGCTGGGCCTTGGTGAGGACACAGGGGTTAGCACTCTGGCAGACACATGAGAAGGGCAGGAATGCTTATTCTCAGCTTTTCTACTGAGAGGACAACTGTCCAGCCAAGATCAAGCTGAAAAGACATGACAAAGTTTTCTTAACTCTAAAAGGAGAACTTCACAACCATCTGATTCATATGATAAATGCAGACCTTAGATCTGATAATTAAGGTCAACACATTCAAAACAAGGCTTGAAATGCCTTACTTATCTACAATGGTCTTATACTAATATTCAAAACTAAGTTTCAGTTTCTGGAAAGCATTTTTGCACAAATGGATGCAGCCAATAGCATAAAAACGGATCATTTAATGTCACAAAGGAAATCTATGACCTCATCTGGATAGTCAAAGTAAAATAGTGTTACTATTCTTTTAAGGGAAGTGCTTCATTTTTGAGCTATTTTTTTTTTCCATTTTAGATTTGTAAATGGCATTCCTATGGTCCTCTTTTCCATATACAATATCTTAACCAGGATTTCATATTATTTTATTATCATTCTTCGCAAATGTTAAATGCCACCAAAATGTACTGATTGTTTACAGTTTAACATCAAAAAATTAAAAAATAAAAACTTTGAAATTCAATTATTTATTTGCATCACTTAGCCCATAATCCCATATACCATACATGCAAAACAGAAGCAAGTTACATATATACTACCCCTCCTTTTTCTTCTCTCACCCCACATCTGGGCAAACTAATAAGTCCGCAGTTATTCCCATTCCCTACTTCTTACTCCTTCACAACCCCCTCCTATGTTGGCATCAATGGCGGGCAGAGGAGAAGCAGGAGGGAATTCAAACCAAGCAAACCTAGGAATCCTTATCCTGGCCTGACCCTCTACCTACGATAAAAATCAGAGCCACTCTCCTCTCTTTGCTTAAGTCCTTCTATACTAGCTTGGATGTCTGCCCTGCTCTCTCCAGAAAGTCCCATTATACGGGTAATAAATCCTTTCATACCCTCTTGGTGTGTGTGTGTGTATCATTCTCAAACATAAAATTCAAACCACTTTGGTGGGGGTCGTGAGAAGATGATGATCCTGCCATCCACAGGGCAACCAAAAAGCAACTGGTAGACTGAAACTGCATTGTCTAGTTGATGACCACCACTACCTAGGAGTCTTTCTTTTCTTGCTCTTAGCTTGCTCACTGTCTTTGATGACAATTATTCATGTCTCGCCTTTACCACTGACACTATTGCCTTAACTGAATTTCCTACAGTCACAGTGCCCATTGACCTAAAATATCCCATGGTGCGCATGAATTATTTGACCTCACAAGTAATAAATCGAAATAAAATTAAGTTTTTGGCACTTAAAATTGGCTTACTGAAATGGGACCCCATGGACCTTCTCTCACAATTAAATTAGTTAATACAGTCCAATATAGATTAAACCAAGACCATGGGCCTTCCCTCACAGCTAAAATAGTTAAAAAGCCCAATATAGATTAAACCGAGGCCTACAGGAATTAAAATCCACCATGTAAGAGTTCCAAAAGGAAGGCGCCATCATTTCTGCTATTTTCCCTTTTAATTGCCCAGTTTGGCCAATGCTCAAACTTGATAAAAATGAATGGCATCTAACAGCAGATTATCACAACCTTAATGCCATGGTGCCTCAATTAAGGCTCTCATACCTGACATTATTGAAATTATTGACTCTATCCAATCAGTAGTTGGAAAATGCTTTCCTATTATACATGTGGCAAATACGTTCTATTAAGTTTCTATTTCAACAGCCTCTCAGTTCCAATTTGCCTTCACCTTCAAAGGGACACAATACAACTTTACCTGACTGTCCATGAGGTATCTCAACAACCCTGCCCTCCCATACAATTTCTGCTGCCATGATCTTCATCACATCCACCTTCCTCCAGGAACACAGATATGATATTACATTGATGGCATCCTCCTCTTCAAAGATTCAGTTGACATACTCATTCAAAAAATACAAATACTCACAAAAAGACATGGGCATTGCCCAACAAAAAGTACAAGGCCCTGCCATATCACTTAAATTACGGGGAATTATTTTGTCAGTCAAGGACTGTCCCAGCTCTGATACTGTCAGAAAACAATTAGTGGCCCTCTCTTAACACCTGCAATGTTAAGATAAGCAAACAATCTTTTAGGACTTTTTAGGCTTCTGAAGGCAAATATTCCTCACTTACAAATTTTACTGAAGTTCACTTATGCTGCTACTTGCAAATTGGCCCACGATATAGTTTGGCTGTGTCCTCACCCAAATCTCATCTTGAATTGTAGTTCCCATAATTCCCATGTGTTGTGGGAGGGATCTGCTGGGAGATAATCGAATCATGGGGGCAGTTACCCCCATGCAGCTGTTCTCGTGATAGTGAGTGAGTTCTCATGGATCTGATGGTTTTATAAGGGGCTTTTCTCTCTTCTGCTCAGCATTTCTCCTTGCCGCCACCATGTTTAGAGGATGTTTTTGCTTCTTCTTCTGCCATGATTGTTAAGTTTCCTGAGGTCTTCCCAGCCATGCTGAACTGTGAGTCAATTAAACTTCTTTCCTTTGTAAATTACCCAGTCTCAGGTATGTCTTTATTAGCAGCATGAGAAGACGAATACAGTAAATTGGTACCAGGTAGTGTAGTGCTACTGTAAAGATACCCACAAATGTGGAAGTGACTTTGGAACTGGGTAATAGGCAGAGGTTGCAACAATTTAGAGGGCTCAGAAGAATACAGAAAAATGTGTCTCTTCCTAGAGACTTAGAGGGCCCAGAAGACAGGGAGATGTGAGAAAGTTTGGAACTTCCTAGAGACTTGTTGAATGGCTTTGATCAAAATGCTGATAGTGATATGAAAAATAAAGTCAAGGCTGAGGTGGTCTCAGATGGAGATGAGATGAGAAACTCATTGGGAATTGGAGTAAAGGCCACTCTTGCTATGAAAGGCCACTCTTGCTATGCAAAGAGACAGGTGGCAATTTTTCCCCTGCCCTAGAGATCTGTGGAACTTTGAACTTGAGAGAGATGATTTAGGGTATCTGGTAGAAGAAATTTCTAAGCAGCAAAGCATTCAAGAAGAAGCAGAGCATAAAATTTAGAAGAATTTGCAGCCTGACAATGAAGATGAAAAGAAAAACCCAATTTCTGGGAAGAAATTCAAGCCTGCTGCAGAAACTTGCATAAGTAATGAGGAAACAAATGCTATTCACAAAGACAAAGGGGAAAATGTCTCCAGGGGATGTCAGAGACATTCCCAGCAGCCCCTCCAATCATAGGCCCAGAGGCCTAGGAGGGAAAAATGGTTTCCTGGGCCAGGTCCAAGGCCCCCCTGCTGTGTGCAGCCTCAGACTTGGTGCCCTGTGTCCCAGGTGCTCCAGCTGTGGCTAAAAGGGACCAAGGTACATTTCAGATTGTGGCTTTGGAGGTTGCAAGTCCTAAGCCTTGGCATCTTCCATGTGGTGTTGGTTCTGAGGGTGCACAGAATTGAGGTTTGGGAACCTCCACCTAGATTTCAGAGGATGTAGGGAAATGCCTGGATATAAATGCCTGGATATCTAGGCAGAGGTGTGCTACAGGGGTGGAGCCCTTATGGAGAACCTCTGCTAGGGCAGTGCAGAAAGGAAATGTGGGGTTGGAGCCTCCACACAGATTCACCACCGGACACTGCCTAGTGAAGCTGTGAAAAGAGGGCCACCATCCTTGAAACCCCAGAATGGTAGATCCACCAACAGCTTGCACTGTGTGCCTGGAAAAGCCACAGATACTCAACGCCAGCCAAAAAAGCAGCCAGGAAGGGTGGTATATCCTGCAAAGCCACAGGGGTGGAGCTGCCCAGGACTGTGGGAGCCCACCTCTTGCATCAGCATGACCTGAATATGAGACATGGAGTCAAAGGAGATCATTTTAGAACTCTAAGGTTTAATGACCGCCCTATTGGATTTTGGACTTGCATGGAGCCTGTAGTCCCTTCATTTTGGCCCATTTGGGCCATTTGGAATGGGTGAATTTACCCAGTGCCTATACCCCAATTGTATCTAGCTTGCTTTTGATTTTATAGGCTCATAGGCAGAAGGGACTTGCCTTAGATAAGACTTTGGACTTGGACTTTTGGGTTGATATTGGAATGAGTTAAGACTCTGGGGACTGTTGGGAAGGCATGGTTGTGTTTTGAAATATAAGGACATGAGATTTGGGAGTGGCTGGGGCAGAATGATATGGTTTGGCTGTGTCCCCACTCAGATATCATCTTGAATTGTAGTTCCCTTAATTCTCACAAGTTGTGGGAGGGACCTGGTTACCCTAGTGCTGCTGTTCTTGCAATAGTGAGTGAGTTCTCATGAGATCTGATGGTTTGGGTGGGTTGGTGGGTTGGTTGGTTGGTTTTCGAGACAGAGTCTCACTCTGTTGCCCAGGGTAGAGTGCAGTGGCACAGTATCAACCCACTGCAATATCCACCTCCCTGCAATATCCACCTCCCGGGTTCAAGCAATTCTTCTGCCTCAGCCTCCCAAGTAGCTGGGACTACAGGTACGTGCCACCATGCCTGGCTAATTTTTGTATTTTTAGTAGAGATGGGGTTTCACCATATTGGCCAGGGTGGGATCTGATGGTTTTATAAGGGGCTTTTCCCCCTTTAGCTCGGCTCTTTCCCTGGCTGCCGCCATGTGAAGAAGGACGTTTTTGCATCCCCTTTTGCCATGATTCTAAGTTTCCTGAGGCCTCCCCAGTCATGCTGAACTGTGAGTCAATTAAACCTCTTTTCTTTATAAATTACCCAGTCTCAGGTACGTCTTTATTAGCAATATGAGAATGGACTAATACAGCCCACTTTGAATGAGGTCTCCTTTAACTAAACTCTCTATAATCTATTCAAATTGCACACAATAAGCACTATCCTTAATATACCCCAGAGATTCCCTCACTGTAGAGGTTTTAGAAACCTCCTCTCATGCCTCCTGGGTCTATGGATCACCTGTAAGCTGCCCACAGGGTTTTGATACAGGAAGCTGCCCTCCTCAGTCCCATGCCACACACCATTTGATCATCAACTTCTGGTTGCACACTGGGCCTTTCTGGAGACAAATACCCACATGGCCCCTAAGCCTGTGATCCTATGTACCCAGCTGCCTCTTATGCCTTGGATCACTGACACAGCACTCTGCAGACTCAGCACAGTTAGTTACAGAGGCCTCTAGACAAAAAGGGAAATAGTACTTATAGACCAGAAGCAAACCTAGGCCTCCTGGCATATCCAACCTATAGGAGGAAGTGGTTTCTCCTGTCCTCAGCCCCTTGCCAGAGGCAATGGTGCTGTAGACCACCCTTATTCCAGGCCCACTGGCCAACTGGAGAGTCTCTTTGGATCAACTGAGTAATCAGAAAAGGCATTTCATATGCAAGGTCACCATAAAATGTGATGATGCCCTCTAGTGAGCTGCTGCTATTCATTGCCTAACCAGGACATCCCTGATCAAGGATGGGACTCAAAAGCCAGCACAAACGACCAAACTTTACACATTCATCTTAGCACTATAGGATGCTTAACCAACAATTGGTCCAGTATGTATATTTGTATATATTATTGGGGCATTACTAATTATCTAGTCAGTTAGTCTGATCTGTACCAATAACAGCAATTCCTTATCCAAGGTCACCCTACTTTGGGCTAAAAAAAAAAAAAAAAAAAATCTCTAGGAATTTCTTGCCTCACAGATAGCCAAAATATGAACAAATGTCACACATAAGCCCACACTAAAGCTAAACTAAAAGGCCTCACCAAAACACTTCTTATCCCCTTCAGAGTTTCAGAAATTATTGATGATGGCCAAGGCCTGCATTTCACTTCTTAAAATACACACCATGGACTTTTGAAGAAGACATTCAATGGAACTCTCACCTTTCTTACTGACCTCATGCTGCAAGTCTCATAGAGTATAATAATGGTTTATTTAAACAAGTTCAAAATCAATTAAATCAGCCCCGGCACATTTCAGTCATCAAACATCAGTGGTGAATTTTAAGAGTCTGACTCCATTTGTGATGTCTGAGTACTCATAGCTTTTAAGGTCCATTCCTCCTCCTCCCACTTTTTGTCCCATATCTGAGCAAGCCTATAATAGGGCCCATGAACTTCATCCCTTGGCATCTGCTGGGATGCGAAGACTAGACAAACCTGAAGCCTCACCGTGGCCCCAACCCAGATCACAATGAAAAACAAAACCAAGTCCTGCTCTCCCCAGAAAGTCACATTATGCAAGTAATAAACCTGTGCATACTCTCTTGGTGTACGTGTGGTCTCATCAGTCTTGATATCCAAACCAACTTAGGAAGGGGGTTGATCTCATCTTTGTTGGGTACAGCCACAGCTATGCATATAACTCCTTTGCTCGTAGACTTCCAAGAGCTCCCCCACTGTCCACTAAATTGTATAGAAACTATTTATCATAGCCGCAGATTTATCTTTCTAGTCTTATGCTCCACTATTCTCCTTTGTAAATATTACACTCCAAATGTTACTGTTCCCAGAGAACACTTGGTCTTCAAGTGCCTCCATTCTCTTTGCTTATGCTATTCTCTCTGACCTGAGTTTTCTCTTCTACCCATCATCTCTCTTTGCCTCTTCTTCAAAATCATCTTAAAAGCTAACTCTTCCATGAACTCTTTTTGGATTATACTGACCAGACAAGATCTCTCCTTACTTTGAACCTCCTATCACCTTGTTTGAATCTCTGGTGGTGTTTATCATGTTCTATGCTAGAAAAAGCATAGACATTATCATCATTCACATCTCCTCTAGAGCAGGAGTTAAGAGCTTGGATCCTGAAGGCTCCCCCAACACCCTCCCCAGAAAAAAACAATAGTTCAAATCCCATATCTGATTCTTACTACCAAGTTGTTCTTGGGCAAGACATCTATCCTCTCTAAGCCTCAATTTCCTCTTCAAATGAGAATAAATCTTATATGTGAAAAGCTGCACTCCATGAAATGTTAGTTATTATCATTACTTGTCCTCACAACTAAATTAGAAGCAAGTTTATCTCAGAAACTCATTTTTAAAAATCCAATGCAAGATCTGAAAAAATGATTCATGGGAACTTACTAAAATTTTAAAGCAAATTAACAGGAAGATTAGCACAATTAATTCACTTCTATGAAATCTCACTTAATTCTAAGTATACCCATACAAGGCATCTAAAAAAAATAAATAAAAGAGTAGAATTCAGGCAAAAAAACAGGTTTGTCTTAATAACTGCTTCCTAACTCGTAACTAGCTAAATTTATTTCCCAGATGTTCATCCATACCCCACATTGTCTTTCCCCACCCTGACTCTCTCTCTCTCTCTCTCACACACACACACACACACCCCACCCTGACTCTCTCTCTTACACACACACACACACACACACACACACACCCCACCCTGACTCTCTCTCTTACACACACACACACACACACACACACACACCCCACCCTGACTCTCTCTCTTACACACACACACACACACACACACACACCCCACCCTGACTCTCTCTCTCACACACACACACACACACACACCCCACCCTGACTCTCTCTCTTACACACACACACACACACACACACACACACACACACCCCACCCTGACTCTCTCTCTCTCTCACACACACACACACCCCACCCTGACTCTCTCTCTTACACACACACACACACACACACACCCCACCCTGACTCTCTCTCTTACACACACACACACACACACACATACTCACTCATAACTGGGCTATGGGCTTAGCTATCTTCTAAATTGTTATTTTAACAAAGAATAGAAATTCACGGATTTAAAACAGTGGCAGGTTAGTTGACAGCTTGGTCCATATTTACTTCTGTTCAAAATCCTGTCCACAGACATTTCATTACTATGTAAAGTTTGATGTCAAACTCTTAAAACATACAGTGAGCTATGATCTATATTTCATCATCCTAATTTAAATAGGCATCAAAAATATGTTTTGAAGTTAGAAAAAAAGAGATTATACCATCTGACGCAGTAATTCTCCCTCAAGGATCTACCTTAAGGGAAAAATGCAAAAGGCAGAAACACAGGGGGGTTCAACAATGCTTATTAGAACAAAGTTAAAACTGCAAGCAATAGCCTGTATGTATAAAACGTATGATTGTCGACAGTACACCAGAACCAGATGTTAAAATAGTTTTTCATGGTAGTGAAGAATGCTCAAAAAAGTGTAACGAAAAGGCAGGATACATGTGAAATAAAGAGAAGGCCTTTTATCCCGACATTAGCACTTCCGTCTTCCTTAGTCATAGTGTTACTCATGGTACTTATCCCTTCCTGTACTTCAAAATATTCTACAAAACATGAGTTAATTTAAAAAATTTTTAAAGTATTTTATAGCCAGTGTTGAAATGGTCTATAAGAATCACCACAGAATGTGTTCAATTGAAAATTAAAGTCTTCCTTGAATACAATGTAATGCTGTATTGTAAAATTAAAACTGTCACAGAGTTAGATGTATTTGTAAACTGACCCACCTAATGTTCCAGTCAGTCCAGTTCCCCTGGGTAAGGTCACCTTGAAATGTGGGTCATGGCTCTCTTTGGAGGAAGAAAGTAAAAAGTAATAGGAACAGAACGACTGCTGGGCATGGTGGCTCACACCTGTAATCCCAGCACTTTGGGAGGCCAAGGGGGGCGAATCACTTGAGGTCAGGAGTTCAAGACCAGCCTGGCCAACATGGTGAAATCCCATCTCTACTAAAAATACAAAAATTAGCTGGTGTGGTGGTATGCGCCTGTAATCCCAAGTACTCAGGAGGCTGAGGCAGGATAATTAGTTGAACCCAGGAGGCAGAGGCTGTAGTGAGCTGAGATCATGCCACTACGCTCCAGCCTGGGCAACAGAGCAAGACTCTGTCAAAAAAGAAAAAAAAAAAGGACTGTAAGGGGAAGGGGTAAAATAAATCTATAAACTTCCATTTTGTTTTTGTTATTTTTAGAGCCTATCTCGATAACATCCTCGGTCCTTTAAAATGTATTTTTAATATTTACTTTTCACAAAAAGTATTACAGAGGGTCATATCTTAAGCTTCTGCTTCCTTAGACCAAATGGTTCCTTACATTAACCAAGTTAAATTGTGGACCATAAGTAAGTCCTATCATCATAAAATGTCAGCTAAATATAAACTGTATTTCTGTTTCTATAAACCTTTATGTGTAAGTATATGATATAGTAATCATGATGCTTAATCTTAACCCACACTTTTTTAAAATAATAAAGCAAACCTAATTAATTTCCCATGCAATACCTTGAAAGGTACTCATGCTAGATTCCCCAAATTCACATAAATTATAAGCCTTTTGCAATCTGCAGCATAAATACCACGATGTGAGAAAATTGAGATGTAGTGTGTGTCCTGCATATGTAAAGACAGTAAACTGGCACTTCAGCAGTGGAGGTGGCAGTGTTTGGCTGGTCAGTCCCCTGGTCTTCCAGGGTGATAATGGATTTGCATTGATTTAACTTCCCTGTTTGGTCCAGGCCCTTGGAGGATAGCAGCATGCACCTGGAGTGGGTGTGAGCTAGGAGAACAGTGCAGAGAATGCAAAGCTGACTGTCTCACCTGCTGACTGACTGACTTCATGGTCATGAACTTGGTCTCATTTGTTTAGTTTTCTCACCAGCTGAGCTAACTCACATTTAAGGTTGAATTACACAAACCAGCACAGCATTCCAGAGTTTTTATTTTTCTTTTCCAAAGAAATATCACCATTAAATTTCCAAAATATTTCCTATTATATCATAGACTCATAAGATTGTTATGAAAAAATCATTTTGACAACATTAAATGTTTTCGGGGGGTTTAAACATGGTAATTTTTAACAAACTGAAAGTAAAATCTAGAGCAAACTGAAGCATTCACTCAAAGCAAAAACAATAAAACAAATAAATTCACCAAAGCAATTTCCTTTCTTTATTATAGACATGGGGATTTCAAAGGCCTCAAGGTAGGCAATTAGTAATGCCATTATCTGGTAAAAACAGCACCAGAAGGGGAATCTAGAACCCTAGGATTGTGTCCTGGTTGTCACTGTATAACGTAGTAAGTCACAATTGTCAGTTACTTCATTTGTAGAATGGAAAGCTGAGCTTGACACTTCTAAGAGCCCTTCCAATTTTGAACTACTAAGAATTTGTATTCTTGTCAAAAATGATACAAATCATATATTACACATTTTTTTAATTCTAGATTTTTTTAACCCATGACAAAGAGCTGCTAAAATGTTCTAAGATAAAACAAAATAAAATGAGCCTGCCTTTTTGAAACAAAAGTCTCTTTAAGAGTAACAATGGGAAAATAACTGTACAAAACATCCTCAAGAAGATGTTTTTCCTCATCTAAAAGGTGACAGGATCACCTGGACAATGTGGAAAGTATTTTCTTAAACTAATTGTTTCTAGTGCAGCACTGCAAGTATTGGTGAAAGATCTTAAAAATACAGTATCAAGGTAATTTTCATATATTATCTAGAAATATAACTTTCTCCCTTTCCTCTCCTTTACTGTTAAAAATCCTTGCACAAGTGTAAAAGTGAAACCAGAATTTCATCTAATAAATGTCTGTCTTCACTTTACGGTGCTGCTCTGAAAGCTGGATGACTGGATTTCGGAGCAGGAGGGAAGCACGTGCAAAATTGTTTTTAACCTTGCAAATCTCATGATGTCTCCTTTAGTGTAGTCTTGGGAGAAAAACTAAAATGATATGAAAGAGTCACAATCTAGAGTTGCAAAGCCTCTAAGGTCCTCAACAAGGTAAGCCCTGTTTTAGGTCAAAGGAAAAGAGTCAAACAATTTCTAAGGAAACAATCTCAGTTCATCTGAACCTTCTTTTTTACAGCCACTTTAATTAAAAAAACAGAAGACAAAGATATGTTATTTCTAATTAAATACTGAGATGAGCATAATCCACACTTACTGCCAATAAAGATATTTCTAAAGGATTTATTATTTGTGATTTGCTCATTTATTTCAAACAGCCTTCCCCCCCCAGCTCCTACTCTTTTTCCTTAAAAACTCCTATTCATTTAAAAAATCCTATTCAATGTGCTTCAAAGTCTCCTTATTTTGTTAGAAAAATCTATCAGCTCCTGTACAAATTTGCCTTATAGGTTACCATTGAATCACACCCATAGCAGCCAAACTGCTATTACAAAAACGAATGCTGCAAACAGAATGGATACTATCAAAGGGGGCAGGTATAATTCAGGGCCAAATAACTGTATTATCCCAAAATGTTTCCAACTTAAAATAAAAATTTATGGGATAGTTGAATAGCTTTTTAAATTAAGGGATTTATCAAGTCCTTGAATTTCTAAGTATTTTTTCTAACTTTCTTCAAATGAAACTTGTAAAGGATAAATGAAGGGTGTTTTATGTTGAAAATTTTACGTTCAGTAATGAAGAGTATTACCAACTAAAATATTAAAAATGGATATTTGAAGGTTTCTAGAGTCAATACTGCATTAATAATAAGAACAGTATTTAAAACAAAGACTTGTCTTATTTTTAAATAAAGTGATACTTTTATTTTTCCCATATTCCCTTATACTTATTGAATTTATATAGCCTCTATCTTCCAAGGAATTTAGAATGTTCTGTAGACTTATAGACTTAAAAGTATAAGGCCTGCAAAATATTAATGTTGTCAAATAATAACAATTTTTATCTTAAGAATAAGGTGTTCTTTCTTTTTATTGACTTTTTTATTTCCATATTTTGGAGAACAGGAAGGAGTGATGTGATGGAAAACAAAGCAGTGGTAATTGGAAAGTCCATGCAAAAGAATAAGTAGGGGCATGAAAAAGAAGCAATAAATTATAACTTCAAAGAAGTCATCTACCTAACAGGGATAACTTGGCTTCACTTTATCAGATTCATCATTGCTTCAAGGAGTTGATGAGAAAAGCTACACTAACGAATCTACTCCTTTCCTGGTTCTTAAATAAAGCTCCACTTTAAACTGTTAGATTATCATGTGATGAAGAAACAATTCTTCTCAACAGAGGCTCTATCAATATTATAATTTGTTTCTACAATATCAGAAGACTTACCAACTGAAGTCCATCAACAGTTTGCTAAGATAGTGGTCACTATTTTTGACAGATTAGTATCGCATTGTTCTTGTTAAATAATGGCAACCAGACAGTAGGAATTTCTGATGAACACTTAAACTGTTTGATGGAATTTTAAGTGCCAAATATTTAGCTTTTTCTGAGGTAATTATAGGATCTGAAATATAACCCTTAAATAATAAATACTGTATTTCATAAAACAAGCCTGATGGAATTTAAGGAATTACAGCTTCATATTCTGACTATATAATCTAACCTATAAAAAGGAAGAGATTTACTTATTTTTAGCCCTACTTTGAAAATTTCTGAATTTAAATCAAAGAAGGAATCAGCAGATTTCTAGAACCTAAAATACTATCTGATCCTATTTTATTTATAAAAATAAGAAAATGCAGATTTTATTTCAAACATAAAGCACTGAAGGACATAACCAGTTCAAAGGAAAAGCAGGCCCTAAGACTTACTGATCCAAGTTTACCTAATACTTTCAGTTAAGCAATAATGGCTACATTTAAATCACTCGATAAAAGAGCTTGAAGATTGATTAATGGAATTTACTTTTCAGCTTAAATGGCAGATAATAAACTGACAAAAAACAAAAGCCTCGTATATTATGGATGGTATCAATTAATGATTGCCTGTATTTACACCTGTGATTTATTCTTCACGAAGGTGTATATACTTACATCATGAAGAGCTTAGCTAAAATCAAAATATCCTCAAATTCTTAAAACACTGAACTTAAGAACCTATAAATACTTGAGACATTTGTTGACAGATGTAGGCATTTATCTGTGGTTATTTCCTCAAGTTCATATTCAACCATGTCAACTTTTTAAACATATTAGCTGGGTCTCTGATAAACTAAAGACCATTTATGTTCCACTTTAAATGTTTTTTAAAAAATATCCTCAAGAAAATCTCAGTTTCAATTTACATTATGACATTGAGAAATATTTTTTAAATTTATATTTTATATCTTTTATTTCAGAATAGTCTATCTTTAAGACATTTTATCCTCATATTTATTTGCATATTTGTTTCAAATTCTGCTCTAAAAATCCACAGAACAATTTCAGAGTTTTATTAAGTAAACACTATTTTTCTAGACCAACAATAACTTCATTAGCCTTGAAAAAGCCCCAAACTGGGAACTGTTTATTGTACAGAACGCTTAGCTTTAATCAATTCATTATGCTCTTACAAAACTGTTTCATAAATAGCATTAACTTTGGGACCATATAGTCACATGAATACTCAAACTCTCCATTTAAATACTAAAAGGATCCACCATCTCAAGGCGATCTCCCAAATCTATTTATATTAGACATTGCTACAGTTTGATTCTCAGCTATGTTAAGTAATAACTATCATCGGAACCAAGGCCATTGAATACCCTGCCCTTAATCCTTTTTTCAAAGCAAACTTGCACACACCGTAATTCTTTTAAGAATCTTTTATTTTTTTAACAATTCAGTCTGTTGGATCTCGATGCAGTTTATTTAAAAAAAAATCAGTACATTTTCATAGAAACTGCAATCAAAAAAGTAATTTGTCAAAGAAATTATGAAGTTGCAAGTTATTTTTTGTAATATGCAGAACAGTAAAATGTAAGCATGCTCTTGGATGCAGGTGCTCCTGTGTACTATGGAGTTATTTTGAAGAGCTTGCTAACGTCTGCAGGCAGTTTATGGGATGCAATTATTTTCTCCACAACTTAGGTACATGAGAATAAAACTGATATTTATGAATAAAGTATTTTTCTCGAAAAAGTTGAGGCAGCTTTTGTTGAATGTTATCTGTGTGGGTACACTTGCTACACCTTGAACTGTACTGAGAGACAGACAGCAAGAAGTCCATGTTCATGCTGAAACATGAAAAATCCCTCCACATGTGTTGAGGAGTTCCAAGAAAAAGAAGAGGGTAAAACACTATACACAGTTGCTCATCGTCTTACATTAACAGAACACACCGAGAAACTTTACATAACAAGGAAGCAAAACCCTTTCACTGCTTTTAGTCAAAGTCAGTGGTGTCTATAGCGGAGGATAAAGGTGGAGCAAGCCTAGTAGGGATAAAGCTTAAGTCTACACCTCATGCAGAGTTGTCCTTGGTCTGTCCTCTAATATTTCTCAGACATCCGAGTTAGAACTGAGGTTTGTTAACCTGGGGTCCGCATTGATTTCATATCTGTAATGATACCCTTCCATGTGATCCCTGCAGGCATCTCTGATGTTATGCATCCACTTTTTTATCCCCTTGCGGTTCAAATACAAAACCAGGAGGAAAATAGCGCCTATCAGGGCTAAAACAATACCCAGGAAGACATAAGAGGTTTGCAGGGATGGGGGAAGAATCGGGTCACAGTCCAGGTCGGCACTGTTGAGTTCCAAGAGGACCCGATTCCTCATTTTTTCCGGAAAAGCACAGGTGAGCCGGTCTTTGCCCTGCACCACCTCTGTTTGCTTGAGCCAGGTCACCATGTCTGCCATGTGGCAGTCGCAAACCCAGGGATTGTTGTCCAGGAAGACCCTAACGTGGGGCAGACCTTGCAACTCAGCCAGGGTGCCATTGTGAAGGACCTTGAGGGCATTGTCCTCCAGGTGGAGGCTTTCTAGATGTGTCAGGTTGCGGAAGGACACGTAGGTCAGGCTCACCAGCGAATTGTTACTTAAGTCCAGGTACCTGAGGCTGGGCAGTTGGGCCAGCACATCCCGCGGCAGGTAAAGGAAGTGGTTGCTGGCCAGCTCCAGGAGGTGGAGCCCCTGCAGTGCACGGCCCGCCACCAGGGCCGCCGCCACCATGCCCTCGAAGCTCCGGTTCTGCCGCTTATCATCAGGGGGCACGATGTGGTTCAGGATCAGTTCCACAAGGGGACTGGGGGCCGAGATGCTGGCATTGCTGCCCGAGAAAGCGAAGGGGCTGAGGTAGGCCAGTGGGTTGTGGCTGAGGTCGAGCTGGCGCAGGCTGGGCAGATGCTCGAAGGCGCCCGCGCGCACCTCGTCCAGGCGGCTGCCGCTGAGGTTGAGCGCAGCCAGCTCCGCCAGCGGCGGCCGGCGGGCGAAGGCGCCGGCAGGGAGCACGGCCAGCTGGTTGCCGGTAAGGAAGAGGTTGCGCACGTAGAGGGGCAGGTCCGTGGGCACCTCGGTCAGATTGCGGTTAACGCACTTGACTGTGCGCGCCGCCTCGGAGCACTCGCAAAGCGCGGGACACTGGTCGGGCAGCGGGGGCTGGGCGGACGCGGCGGAAGCCAGAAACGGCGCCGAGGAGGAGAAGGAGGATGCCGAGGAGGTGGGAGAAGACGAGGAGACCCAGCCCAGGAGAACCAGCGCCAGTCGCGCCAGCCGCAGCCGCCCGTCCCCGGCGGCGGGGCCCCGGGAGCACCCCCCAGGCATCGCGGCTAGCGTATCCCCGGAGCTGGGCTGGGACGGCGCCCGCTCCGAAGCCTCGGGGGGCTGGGCCCGGAGGGTGCGAGCCGGCGGAAGCGTCTGGAAAAAACTTTCCTCTCGTGGAAGCCAGGGAGTGGCGCCGCAGCCGGAACTTGGCTAACCCCCTCGCCACCGGGCGCTTCCCTCCGGGGCCGATTCCCCCGCCCCTTCCCTCCAGAAAGTACGCACGGCGGGTTGGTACGCTCGGCTCAGCGATCCTGCTCCCGCTCCTCTTCCTGCCGCCGCCCCGGTGGCACCTCCTCGCCTCTTGTTGGCGCCCCTCGCTGGCTCCTCTGAGGGACCTGGGACAAGCAGGAGAGAGGCGTGAGCAGCGGTGGCTGTCGCGGCTTCCGGAGTGCAAAAACCGGCCTTTTCGAGTCTAGTCGTCACCACTCTGTCCCAGAGAGACACCAGTCTCTCCCTCCGAAAGCCCGCCCCGGCCTCGCCTCCACAACCCCTCCAGTCACTCTTACTCGGGAGAGGGACGCACATCCGACACCCAGAGCGCAAAGTCTTCCCTCTCCCCTGCCCCACACTAAATAAACCCAACCGGCCTCCCGCCCTCCGCCCTTCCCGAGGAGACTCGTCTCCCCGCGCCTAACTTCTTGCTTAATCCCCAATTCCTTCCCTACCAAACTTCTCCTTTTCCAGGTTCCTTCCCGCACCGCCTCCGCGGAAGGTCGGCCTCCGGGTGTCTCCGCCCCCGCCCGGACCTCTCTTCCCGGTCCTGGTTAGGATGCGAGGGAAGTTTCAGGTTACAGGACTTTTTGATCTCTTCTTGTACCTTCCGGCATTAGCAGAAAGTGGAGCTACAACTGTCGCCCCCCAGCCCGCGCCCCGCCAGCCCCTGGGATCCCAAAGGGGTTCAAGTCGTCTCCAAAGAGGTGGGGAGAGTCTGGGAACAAAGCAGCAGTGGGACTCTGGGTCGAGTGGCAACCCGAACCAACGCTACTCTCCACCCGAGTATGGGGAGGGGCCCCAACGACGCCTGCCGGGTCTCTCCCAGGCCGCGGGCTCCCATTGCTCACCTCCGCGCCCGCCGCCTCCAGAACCAACTCAGTTCCACCAGAGTAGCGACGACTTCTCGGCTGCGCGCTGCGGGCGCCGACTCTCTTCGCACCCCAGCCCCTGGCCCAACCTCCCAACCTCCGCAGCTGGGAAAAACCAACCCGGGGGGCGGGGGAGGGCCAGGACTGACGGGTAGACTCCCGCCGTGCGGCCAACCTCGGCAGTCGTAGGTAGGGGGATTTAAGAAGAGAGACTAGGGGAGCTGGGCTGCGCGCTTCCTCCTGGTGGAAATTAACGAGGAATGTGCCCAAAAAGGTGAGGGAATCCCTTTCTCTCCCCCCTCCCCGACATCCTTGGGTGGTTCCTTATTTTGCATACTGTATTTACCTTGGACAGGAGCAAAACCGCTGGTGAATCTTGTGGAATTCACCCTGATTCAGGCACCTTTGGCAGTGACGAGATAGATTTAGGCATGACAGAGCAGCGCGAAGCAGCACCAGAAAGAAATGAGCTGAAAATCTACAGCGGCAGCAGCAAAGGCACTGCAGGTTGTATGAAAGCTTCAGAAACTCTCCCCATCAAAGTGGTACCTGAGGCCGTAAACTTCAGATTTAGGTGTAATTAATGCCTTCCCGCCTGTTCCCCCCACCCCGCCCCCTCGCTTCTTGGGTAGTGATGGAACTTGTGAAGAGAGCGCGCCAACTTTAAGAGAGAGAGAGAGAGAGAAAGATTAGTGGAGAGGAGATTCATTCCTGATTCATTAGCTTTTCTCTTACCAAAATTAAAAGCAGATGGAAGAGAAAGGCAGCCAAAGGCATCCCAGAAACAAAAGGCAAATAGCAAAGACTTGAGTCACCCGGAAAGCGGACCCGCCCCTCTCCCCAGATGTAGCGCGGTGTGTCAAGTCACTTCTGCGGGGAGAGCTGCAAGGGTGGGGAGTAGGGGTTGCAGGAGCTGACCTGAGAGGGAAGTTTGGTTTCAAAGTCGATTGTCCCAGGGGGGCATCTGGCAGGTGGTGATGGAGAGGATGGGGTTGGGGAGAGGGACAGATTGAATGATTGGTTACAGTAAGGCTCTGTTATTATACCAGACAGGTTTTGGGTTCTGAAAGCCCTATCGTTGTTCTGACTCCATATCCCTTTGTCCCAATTAAATAATTTCCCCGAAGGGATAAGAAGGTGCTGGTTATTCCAGGCTTCTTCATTTTAGAGAGAAAATGGCAATTAGGGAAAACATGGTTCGGAAATTTAAGACCTGGTCGTATAAAAAAGATCAAATAAGGATGCTGAGGCTTGTGCCTGGGACATGTGCCTTTAGTGTCAAGAAAGATCCCAATTCTCGAATGGATGCCTGATTACTTTTATAGAAAGAGTCTGCAAAGCCGACAGCAAAAATGGCTCAGACAAAAGCTGAAAACACTGGAAACTGCAGAGATTTGTGCACAAAAGCTGGTTTCATTAATTTGCATCTTCAGCACGTTTATCTACATCTCTTTTCTTATTTTTAAAAGTGTTTTGCAACATGAATGTAAAACACTTTGAAAAATAATCTCTAAAGCTGTAGTCATGTTCTGTATCCGGATTGTGGTGGTGGTTACATAAACCTATACAACGTGTTAAAACTCACAGAACTTTGTAAACCAAAAGAGTCAATTTTACTGTATGATAAGTTTAAAAATAAAATTAATTACTCATTGAAAAAAACCTGTAATAATGCTCTGGCGTGATATTAACTCTGGTCCTGATCTGAAGACCAACTGCTTTGTTAGGAGAGTGAGATACACTTTAGAATTTAGAAACATAATATATGTATTTTCATCTGATCCTCAAGACAACTCAGAGGCAAGATAAATATTGTTAGTATTATTGCTTGTTGCTATTATTGTTGTTCTGTTGTACAAATGAAAAACCTGGGGCTTTAAGTTAGCTTGACTGAGTGTCTTCCACTTGCCAAGCCCTGTGCTGATCACTTCACAGATATTATCTCATTGACTCTTCACATCAGTACTCAAGTTAGGTCCTCTCACTCCAGTTTTACAGACAAGAAAATTGACGCAAAAATAAATTACATAACTTGTTCAAATGAGTGATGGAGGTGGGAACCAGGCCCAGATTTGCCTGCCTCCCATATAGTACATCCCACATTCTGCCTCTAGGCAAGATTAAGGAGTCTGTGCAAAGTTCTACTCTGTTCCACTTAGGCAGAACGTACACCTCACCTCTTGTTCCCTTTTTACTTCTGCCTCCACCTTCATGCGGCTGGCAATTGCTTATGGCTGCTGAATAGGGACCCAGAAACTTAGGGTCATTTCTAGCTCTGACACTTGCCTGCTGTGTGTCTTCTATAATAGGACCACTAATGACATTTGAAGACATTTCCATGAAAATTGAGATAAATATGTAATGTACTTAGCAAAATCACCTGTTTTGATTGTTCTTTCCACATTACCCCCCTCATGTTATTTATTGTAATCCACTATATCTCTGTAACTGTGTTAGTAATAGGAATACAAGGATAAAAATTTAAATTCTCTTTAAGGTAGAATTGCCAGATTTAACAAATAAAAATACAGGGCACTCAGTTAAACTTTAATTTCAGATAAACAATGAATACTTTTTAAGTATGTCCCATGTAATATTTGGAAACCACACCCAAAATTTTGTTGCTTACAGTTGAAATTCAACTTTAATTGAGTATCCTGTATTTGATCTGGCAATACAGCAGTTGATAATCTGGTAGAAGAAAGAAATAGACACAGAAACAAAAGCTCTCAATGCAGAATTGAGTATGGTTTGGTGTGTGTATCTTTCCAGTCAATGCCCTCTCTCTTTGTAAATATTTCAATTCTGTTTCTGCTATTTTTTATGTGAATGGGATCATAGTATATGAATTATTCACATTTTTTCTTTTTTAAAAGCAACCATCTATCTTTCTGTGTGCATACACATAGGTATGCTTCTCCTTTTTTAAAGACTGAAATATTTCAAACTGTAGATTGTTGTACCACAATTAATTTAACAGCCTTATTGAAAGACATTTAGATCAGTAACTACTTTTTGGAGAAGTTTCCTTCAAGTGAGAAAAGCTTACTAGGATCAGTTCTATTTTGATTGTCTTAAGCATTTAATTATCCCAAATTATCATACTGACTTTACTCCTGACAGCTTGAAAATTTTTTGTGCATGATGCTATTTACATACTCTAAGGCAGGGCAGAGGATTGCAGAGCACATTTTTCCCAATTTATTCTTCTATTCCACAGTGAAATAAAGGAAGGATCTGAATGTCCCGAAAGATAAGAACCAATTTAGTGTATTTCAAGAGGTCACTTTGTAGCCTCTAGAAAATGTTTCTACACTATCATTTATTTAGAAGATTGTTTCTACAGGGACCATTTTTCTTCTAATGACCCAGAGGAAAGTCATTAGTAAATTATTGAAATATTGCTTCTAAATCCTGATTAGGCAAGGAATAAGATAGGTATAAAAAGAATGATGAGTGGTTATGACCACCCTTATGGTAACTAGCAGAGAGAAGCCATGTGGTCCAGCATGGACAAACACCAAGATTATTTAAGACTAGTTCATTTTGATCTCTGTCACAAATTAGCAAAGGAATTGAATACATGTGAACACTGTCAAATCTGAAAAGTAACTAAAACAAAGTCAAGGGTTGGTGAACAAGCAGCACATATGTCAAAAAATCATGAACCAACACCTAAAACTGCAGCCATCAACTTGAGGGTCAATTTGACCAAAAAAAAAAAAATCACACATGTATATATGTATATTCATGAGGAAATAATTTTTTTAAATTGTCAGTGATTAAAAAGAAAGCTTCAAATCACTTTAGAAGGAATAGACTTCTTTTCTGAGATGTGTAAACTGAATTAAGTAAAATATAAACTAGAGAATGGGTCAAAAGGAATGTATTTGTCTCATCAGTCAGTACAGTAAGTGCTGCAGCTAGTAAAAGAAAAATATAGCCCTCTATATCTGTGGGTTCCATATCCCTGGATTCAACCAACCACAGATGGAAAATAAAAGAAAAAATGAGTGATTACATCTGAACCAAACATGTAGACTTTTTAAAAAAATTATCATTATTTCCTAAGCAATACAGCAGGGCATGGTGGCTCATGCCTGTAATCCCAGTACTGTGGGAGGCCAAGGTGGGTAAATCACTTGAGATCAGGAGTTTGAGACCAGCCTAGCCAACATGGTGAAACCCTGTCTCTACTAAAAATACAAAAATTAACCAGGTGTGGTGGCACACACCTGTAATCCCAGCTACTGGGGAGTCAGAGGCAAGAGAATCACTTGAACCTGGGAGGCGGAGATTGCAGTGAGCTGAGATCGTGCCACTACACTCCAGACTGGATGACAGAGGAAGACTCCATCTCAAAAACAAAACAAAAAAAAATACAGCATAAAAACTATTTACATAGCATTTACATTGTATTGGGTATTATAAGCAACCTAGATATGATTTAAAGTATATAGGAGGATGTGCACAGGTTATATGCAAATACTATGCCATTTAATTTAAGAAACTTGAATATCCATGGATTTTGGTATCCACAAGGATCCTGGAAGCACCTGTCTGAGGATAACAAGGGATGATTGTATATAGTATATAGTAATCCAAACTCTCCAAATAGTCACTATTACAGGATCACTCAACTTTAATTCAATAAATGCTTTTTTAAGACCCCACTATATACTGTCCACCTATTTGATGCACTTGAAATACAAGGATAGATAGGATAAAAATCCCTGCCCTCGGATAACTGGCAGTCTAATGGGAAAGCAAATAGTTACAAAACATATGGTAAGTGCAAATATGGGATGGGGTGGGGAGACTGTCAGAAGGTTTTACTAGGGTGGAAATGCCTGAGTTGCATTTTGAAGCACAATTGGCCTGTATCCTCAGCTTCTGCCCCATGTATTCAATCAGCTGGGGATTGAAAATATACAGAAAAAACAGGAAAAAATAACGCTACAAGAGTAAAAAATAATACAAATGAAAAATACAGTAAAACAACTATTATATAGCATTTACATTATATTGGGTATGATAATCTAGAGATGAATTAAAGTCTGTGGGAGGATGCATGTAGGTTATAAACAAATACTATGTCATTTTATGTCAGAAACTAGCATCTGTGGGGTTTGGTATCCACAGGGCTCTTGAAACCAATCCCCATGCATACTGAAGCAAGACTATGTTAGTAAGAACTTGACAAACAAAAGATCGGCAAGTTGGTGAAAAACCTGAGAATTTACTCAGTTCTAGAGACTACACAAAGCAGAGCACAGCACACATTGACACATTGGAGGGAGTGGTACAAGGTGAGATTTGAAATATGGTGGGATCAGATTGCTGACCTCCAGTCTATAAGGTTTGTATTATCCTGGCCTGGCACGCTAGCTCACACCTGTAATCCCAGCACTTTGGGAGGTGGAGGTGGGTGTATCACCTGAGGTCAGGAGTTCGAGACCAGCCTGGCCAACATAGTGAAACCCCATCTCTACTAAAAATACAAAAATTAGCCAGGCATGGTGGCAGGCACCTGTAATCCCAGCTACTTGGAATGCTGAGACAGGCGAATCACTTGAACCTGGGAGGCGGAGGTTGCGGCGAGCTGAGATCCCGCCATTGCACTCCAGCCTTGGCAACAAGAGCGAAACTCCATCTCAAAATAAATAAATAAATAAATACAAATAAAAGGTTTGTATTATCCTGTAGTAGTGGGGAGCCAATGGAAGTTTTCAGCAGAGGAATGACATGATCACAAGTGCATTTTAGAAACATCACATTTGCTATCTGTTTAAAAGGTAAATTGTAGACAAAGAAGACAAAACAGAGAGAAAAGTTAGGTGGTTCAAGTGAGGGATGACAAAGAGCCAAACTAAAGTAGAAGGAAAAGACTGGCAAGGCAACAACAGATTATATAGACCAGTAGTTATTATATAGACCATAAGATTACATAGAACAGTGGTTCCCAACAGAGTGACATTGCCTTCAGTGCCGTTAAAATATTTTTTTGAAAAGAAAACATTGGTTTTTAAAAAGTTTGAAAACAACCTATAAAATTTTTTAAGATAATCTACAAATCTTAGTGATTTATTCACTTTGAAGGTAACAATACATACATTTATAGTTCTAAATATAAGATTACAGATAACTTCTGTATTTTAAATAATGACCAGGAGAAATTTTAATTTATCCCCAGTGTGACTAGATAAAAATCTAAAGTTCTCAGCCTGGAAACAACTTCATTTTACATTTAAGCTCCAAATACTTATAGTATGGTTTTATTATACATTGCATTTTCCAGGAACAGTTAACACTGTAAGAAAAGAATATATATTGTTTTGTTTGGAACTTTACCAAAATTTTACCTCTGGTAACCATGCCACTCATTCTACTCAGATCATCAATAGTATCAGTTTGCATTTGTAGTTGTTACATTTGCAGTGATTCTTATTTCAAAATGTCTAATATTTTTTAAAAAATTATTTCAACATTAATTTGAATATTGGTCTAACCTCTCTTAAATCCTAGCTTATTTATAAGTAGGCAGAAGAATATCACCACTTCATTGGGTTTCCTATCGGAGTTATGCCCAAGTATTTATATGTAGTGCTATACATTAAATAATATTCTTCTTTTATTTATCCTTTAATATTCTCATTGATATAGTATGTACTTTTAAGATTATGTATCAAGATGCATTTTGTAAAATAAAAAAGGCTTTATAAAATATTTGTTTTGAAGAGGAAACATTGGGTTTTTGAAAGTTTGAAAACAACTTGTATAAATTTTTAAGAGAATCTACAAGTCTTGGTGATTTATTCACTATGAAGGTAAGAATACAGACATAATTCTAAGTAGCATAACATCACAGAAAACTTATTTAAAATTTTTTTCTCTTTTGAATTTAATATTTCAGATATATGGTGTTTAGTCAGCTTCTATATTTTAAGTAATGACCAAAAGAAATTCTAATAATTCTTAATTAAAGAGTCAAGTTTGATTATGATGAAGTGAAAAAATACCTAGAGAAAGAATAGAATAAGATACTTATCTGTTTCAATCTTATTTGATTGAAATTATTGTCTTTTAAAAGGAAGTTATGATAAATATTTAAATTAGCAATGTTACCTAATATCCTTTTTTAATGTACATTATTTCCACTTTGGAGGTGACATGGAAGATGTTTGCAGGGATTCTTGTCAAAATGTTCTTGCCCAAGATGGGTTCTCAACCAAGACTGGAATTCATCAAGAAATGGGAGCAGCTGCAATTGTAGCCACCATCCAAATTCAATTAATTTCAATTAAATTTAACACAGTTCAATAAATGTTTATTAATGTGCTTTTCTGTAGTACTCACTTTGTCTTCCAAACAGGGCTACCTCCAAAGCCAGAAATTTCCCTTAAAAAAATTTGCAATACTGGCACATTGACAGGCAATCTATTGCATGTCCATGGCAGAGGTTCAGCAGATAGAGGTAGGCCAACGTTTGGGTACATGACCCAGGCTTCTCTCTTTTATAAGTCCCACCCAGTGAGTTAAAATACAGAGGTCAATAAGATGGCTCTGAGCACTGGGTGGAATGTTCAAATACAAAATTGAGTATCAAATTTAGTTTATATCCCCATATGAAAGCTAAGGAAGAGAGTACTAGAGATGTTATGTACTTTGAAATAGAAATTTAGCATATTACCTTGGAGTGAAAAAAAAAGAAGTTAAGGAGCTTAACTAGGGAGATAAAGTCAAGTCAGCGTCAAACCATGTGGCCTGAACAGTGTGGGTAGCGACAGGATAAAGGAGTTGGGTGCAGGGCACACACCAAAGGATGCCCATACTGAACTTCAATAGAAGCCCAGTAGAGAAATGTGTGACATCAGGCGATACTTTAACGCCCAAAATATTGATGTGGGTGACATTTACAAAGGGGTGAGATTCAAAATGGTTTGCAACCAGTATGGTACAAAAACTGATCAGTGTTCAATAATCAGAGGCTGCCACATGTAAACAACTAATAGAGCTGTGTTGTTGCAGACTGCCTGAATACAAGCCCTGCATCTTCATAAGAAAACTAAAGACATTTCAAGGTTTCTGATAATCTCCACAACCACCCTCCAGAGTATGTGCTATCACTCAAAAATTGTTCGATAACTTCCAAACTTCATCATAAGGAATGGAAGCTTCTTTAAAATAGGAAAATTACTGGTAGCTATATAAACTGAGTTTATTCATTATTTATTACATACATATTTTTGGAGTATGTGATGAGTGCTTCTAGGCACTGTTCTGAGAACTGAGGAAGCAATGGTGAAGAAGACAGACTTGGGCTCTATTTTCATGAAATGTGTTGTTCCCACTACTTTGTTAAATCAACTAACTCTAGTGCGAAAATCTAGATTTCTTTTTTAATTGAATTTACATATTTTAATATTAAATACAGCAAACACATACTCAACAACACAGAACAGCATAAAAACCTGTGCACCTATTACTCAGCCTCACAAATCCTAACATTAGGTTTCTTTTTTAATGTTCTTTTGCATATAATTAAAGTGTACCATTGGATAATTATGTATACACCCTTGAAACCATCATTACTATCAAGAAAATGAACACATTCATTATTCTCAAAAGTTTTCTTATGTCCTTTTGTAATCGTCTATTCACATGCCGCCCTTAAACCATCCCATCCTCAGGCAACCATTAATTTAATTTCTGTCACTACAGACTAATTTAAATTTTCTAGATTTCATATAAATGGAATCATAAAGTTGGTGCTCTTTTAATTTGGCTTCTTTCACTGTGCATAACTAATGTGAGATTCATCCATGTTATTGTAAGTATCAATAATTCATTCCTTTTTGGTTTTTTGTGAGTAGTATTCCATAGTATGGATATAAAACAGTTCTGTTCCAAATGGCTCTGACCTTCCTCCTAAGACCCGTGAAATAGCCTAAACATACTATTTTTTTGGCAACAGGTTAAGCACAAGAGCAAGCAAATGTAAATCATGTAAATCCTGTTTAATATACTGCTTGCCTAAGATCTGCCATTATGCTATAAACCAAAGCAAATCACATACTAAAGCCACGGGGCATGGAATTACACCCCAAACAAAGTGAAAGGGCCCCGCAAAGTGGCATGGCAAAAGACTTGTGTAAAGGAAGGTCTGAAGAAATGGGGCTATTGATACAATCTACCAGGAACTGACATACCACCATTTCTTTAAACACCCCCCATGAGGATGTTTTTAGTCTTGTGCTATTACAAACAATGCAGCAATGACTGAGCACATTGTCATCTTCCACACAGGCCAGTATATCTGTAGGATAAATCTTTAGAAGCGAAATTCTTGGTTAAAGGATATAGGTTTTTGTAATTGTGATAGGCGTTGCCAAAGCACTGTTCAGACATAATTGATTGTAACGATTTATATTTCCACCAACGATGTTGGGACTATGTTACCATTAAAAAATTTTTTCCAGTCTTATATGTGAAATGTAATCTTTGTATGGCTCTGATTTGTATTTTTCTTTTTAAAAATAAGATTGACAATCTTTTTATGTTTAAAAGCCATTTACATTTCCTTTTTAGAATCCATCTGTTCAGATCTTTTGCTCATTTTGTTTCAGTGAAGGGTTTTTTTTCTTTTTGCCTCTTTTTTTTTGTCCTTTTTTTTTTTTTTTTTTAAAGAGATGGGAGTCTCACTATGTTGCCCAGGCTGAAGTGCAGTGGCCATTCACAGGTGTGATCATAGCACACAACTCCTGATCATAGCCCCGAACTCCTGAGCTGAAGTGATCCTTCTGCCTCAGCCTCCAGAGTATCCGGTGCTATAGACACATGCCACTGTGTCTAGCTTAGTGGGTTTTTTTTTTTTCTTTTCCCAATAGATTTGTATAAATTAGGGAAACTAGTACCTTATTAAATTAGTTGCAAATATTTCTTCATTTGTTTAATGCCTTTGGTCCTGGAAGTTTTTCATCAAGGTTTTTCATTTTAATAGAGTCTAATTTATCATTCTTTTATGCCTTCTGGGTTTTGTGTCATAAGGCCTTCATTTCAAAGTTATAACATTTCATTTTTTATATTTTCTATCATCTGGATGTATTTTTTCAGCACCTGTTGAACTCTAGTGTCTCTTCTTTTTCTTCTTGTTTTATAGAGATTTTTGCTATAAATATTTTCTTTTAAAAATTTTAGGCCAGAATACATGATTACTATTTTCATCTGCTTTAATGCAACATTTTTTGGTGGTTTTTTGGTCTGGCATTTGCTTTTCCCATTTTTGTCCTGCTTTCTTTTGGTTACTCATCTTTCAGACAGGTAAGATTTTTCCTTAACCAGCAATTTGTCAAAGGTTCACAAAGTGAAGGTGATCTTGGCCGTGTTCCAAGAAACTAGAATTTTCCTTAGAATCCAGGATGTTGTGTATGAGCCACTTTAACCTCTATGCTTCCCCAACAGAAGGAAATAATCAAGTGTGGAAGTTTTCACAATGCGAAGCTTCTCTTCCCCTCTTCTGCCACGAAGACTGACTACTTCTTGCAAGTATGACTGATCTGTGAGAGTCCTGATTTAGCCTTGACTCCTCTGATTCACAGAACCAACCCAGTCTCAGGGAAGCATCTGCCAGTAGCCCTTGCATCCTGTGCTAAATACAAGATTGATCTTTTCCACCTCAAAGTATGTACTTCACTTTCCAAAAATGTGCTTTCTGACACTTTTTTTTGAAATCTACATCTACAGTGTGTCTTCTTTCTTCTTTCATGCTCAATCCTACTGCTTGTAGGAGCCATTTCCCCTATTGTGTTATTTGGGGAATTAACTCTGTCATTGTTCCACTAAAAATGAGTCTGTCCTTTTGGTTTCTTATTTTTCTTGTTCTTTTTGATGATTTTTGGTGAAAGAAAAGGGAGAAAGCAGACTTATTACCATTATTTTCAAATGGCAATTTTCTCTGGAGTTGTGAGGGGATAAATGCATGGCACAAAAAGATAAATAGAGTAAAGTTTATTAGGTATTAGCATAGGGTGCATATATTCCAAATTACTATTTAAAAAAAGAACCACTGCATAACAAAGGGTAAAAATTAATTAATTAATTAAAAAGAAATCGCAAAAGGAGAACCAAACCAAAAGGGTTTTAAAGATTCAAAAACAGAATGAACCCTATCAGTTATGGTATTAAGTGAAATAGTGTAAACTCCCTATCAATAATAGATTCATAGACTGAGTCAATAAACAAACTATATACTGTTTATAAAAATGATTGACAGATTAAAAAACATTAAAAAGCCCTGGTAAAAATGCATCAAATAGTGCAAACAACAAAAAAATGTAAGGAGCAAATTATTAATATCAGACATAAAGGAAAAAAACAAAAAGGGTAATTTTATCAAGAAAATGACAGTATAATTCACAATGAAGAAAATATAAAGTTTTATGCAATGAATAACAAAAATATGTAAAGAAAAAAATACAAGAATTATGAAGAGAACATTTGTAGTAGAGACTTTTAGATGCTCTTTGATAGACAGAATCTTTGATAGATTATGCAAATAAAAAATAAATAAGATAATGAAGAATCATAATGTAATTCAGGTTATAATTACATTAAGTATGTATACATCATACTCTCATTCTCTAGTGCTCATTGAATAAATTCAAAATATGATTCTCTATTAGGCAATACTGAACTTAAATAAATTTCAAAAAGCAGAAATGAAATAGCTCACATTTTCTTACCACAATAAAATAAAGTCAGAATTAATAATCAAAGGTTTATCCTTTGGAAATAAAAAATGTAATTTTCAATAAAAAATAGGAAATTTTAGAATTGTAGACAAGTTGGAAATATGAGAAAAATATCTTTCAAGAATTGTGGGCTGAGTGCGGTGGCTCACTCCTGTAATCCCAGCACTGTCGGAGGCTGAGGTGGACAGATCACTTGAGAACAGGAGTTCGAGACCAGCCTGGCCAATATGACGAAACCCTGTCTCTACTAAAAATACAAAAAATTAGCTGGGCATCGTGGTGCGCACCTGTAATCCCAGCTACTCGGGAGGCTGAGGCAGGAGAATCACTTGAACCCCGGAGGTGAAGGTTGCAGTGAGCTGAGATGGCACCACTGCACTCCAGCCTGGGCAACAGAGCAATACTCTGTCTCGGAAAAAAAAAAAAAGAAGAATTATTATTCTGAAACTTAGCCAGAGCAACATTATGTAGCATTTAAGAGCAAGTTCTAGAGCCAAAAAAGTTTGATTTATATCCTGGTTATACTGCTTTGAAGCTTGGGCGGACATTTTAAGTGCTCTGTGCACTTAAATGAAATGGGAATAGAATAGTACAAACATTATAGGTCTGTTTTGAAGACTCTCTGACTCATTATTAGAACTTTATAAATGCTATCCATTATTGCTAGGAAAAAAACTCCTTTTTTTGAGACAGCATCTCACTCTGTTGCCCAGGCTGGAGTTCAGTGGCATGATTACAGCTCACTGCAGCCTCAACCTCCAAGGCTCAAATGATCCTCCCACCTCAGCCTCCTAGGAAGCTGGGACTACAAGGTATGTGTTACCCCTGGCTAATATTTTTTATTTTTTGTAGAAACAAGGTCTTGCCATGTTGCCCAGGCTGGTCTCAGATTCCTGGGCTTAAGCAATCCTCCCACCTCAGCCTCCCATAGTGCTGGGATTACAGGTGTGAGCCACCACACCTAGTCAAAACTCATTTTTAACTGGTTTTGTCATAATATAATGAAAATAAGTTATTTAAACACCAAACTCTCAAATTAGGTAAACAACAAGAAAATCTAAGGAAAATCAGAGATTTAATAAATTAAAAAGCACACATTAAAAAATTTTAAACAATGACATAATTAACAAATTGAAAAGATGATTGGTAAATGTATACAAATCTTTCTTAAAATGAAAGCTCTATTATCTTGTAAGATAATAGAGCAAAAACACATTAAGAATAAGGAAAGGGATATAACCAAATAAATGAAATAAAAATTTCAAATAATAAGAAACTACTATGCCATAACTTTGGAAACACAAATATTAACAATTTCTAGAAATACTTAAATTAGGAAAACTAGCACAAGAAAAGGTAGAAAAATAATGGAAAAAATGTAAAAAAGCTTTCAAATAGCTATCCCCAAAATGGTGTCAAGCCCTTACTGATGACTTATATCAAACTTCAAAGAACAGATTTATTACCTTTATACTGTTTAAGATCGTTCATGACACTGAAAAAGAAGAAAAGCATTCTAATTTACTATAAAAAACAAGCAAATCCTGTGAGAAGAGACAAACTTGGATGGCCTTTGAGGCTAATTTCCTCCTCTATTTGATGGTTTAGCAGGTCACAGTCAGTTGAAGAGAAAACAGACCATAACAGCTTGTGAGCTCTGAAAATCCCACCCCCATCTTTCTAACAAGGCCACTTTCCAGATTAGAGAGCTCCAATGTTGCATAGTACCCCCTCCTGTCCTGATGAATATGTTCAACCTAATGAGACAGGACCCTTCCCCAAAGCAAAAGTGGCCATAGGGCATGCCTTCTGGCCTAAACTATGGGATGAGAAATTAGAGATTTTGTGCATTCTACTACTTCTCTACTTGTGAATTCTCTCCACCTCTAATAAACCCTATGTCATATCTGCAACAGATGCCACTAGTGCTGTGTTCTGATTGCTTTGCCCAACACTCTAATCACAAAATTTGACAATGTCAGTACCAAACAAAAAAAGTATAGCTAAATAACACATACATTTAGTTGCAGATATACTAGTAAATGAAACTCAATAGTATGCAAAAGGAAGATTTTCCCAGGAAGACAAGTAGAATTTTCCCAGAAATTCAAATAGTATTTAACATTGGAAATTTTAGTTTTATTCATAATATTTATAGATGAGAGAAAAAAAATCATACAACTAACTTAACAAATGTTAAAAAGGTATTTTTAAAAATGCTCTGCCAATTAAAACTTTAGGAAAATAGAAGTGAAGATTAGGGTTGTCAAGAACTGCTTCATCACATTAGAAGCATGTCAACTTTAAAGAGTGATTTGTGAATAATTTGTAAATGGGATGAGGTGATTGTTAAATATAATGTAAATAGGAGACACTAAGAGTCTTGCAATGTAGCTAATACAAAAACATAAGGCCAGGCTGGGCACAGTGGCCCATGCCTGTAATTCCAGCACTTTGGGAGGCCAAGGCGGGCAGATCACCTGAGGTCAGGAGTTGGGGACCAGCCTGGCCAACGCAGTTGGCCCGTCTCTAGTAAAAATACAAAAATTAGCTGGGCATGGTGGCAGGAACCTGTAATTCCAGCTACTCGGGAGGCTGAAGCAGGAGAATCTTTTGAACCCGGGAGAAGGTTGCAGTGAGCCAAGATTGCGCCATTGCACTCCAGCCTGGGCAACAAGAGCAAAACTCTGTCTCAAAAAAAAGGCAAAACATAAGGCCAGATGCTAGTAGTATCTTCGTATGTCATAAGCATATTTTGAATAAAAAAGTCCCCCAGTTATGAGGTAGTTCCTGGGAAATCCAGACCAAGTCTGTTAATTGTTTTTATTCTTTCCTTCTAACCCCTTATTTATTTCTCCTCCCCTATAATTTTTGGAAATTCTCTAGTTTTAATGGAGGAAGAAATTGTTCCTTCAGTGGATAGTAGAATATGATTTAGGCCTTCAAGGTTAGACTCACCTAACTTTGACTCCAGTTTTGTCATTCCTATTTGTGTAAATTAGATACTTTCACCTCATCCGTAAATGGGGATTAAAGAAGATCGTTAATTATTACTGGTTTCTCAGAAAACAGACCCTCCACAACTACCATTCCAAAACTAGGCCCTTTATACCAAAGGTTGAATTTATCTCCACCTAGGGAAGGCCCAGTCTATGTCTCTGCCTAGCCAGAACCATAATGTTTAAAAGGACACTAGTGAAAGAAGCTCCACTACAAGTGGGTGTGGCCAAGAAGATGGATTCCCTCCTGAGCTCCCAATCAAGTGTTAACACATCTCAACAGAGGGGGCAGGCTGTCAACATTTCTTATCCCCCTTAACTCCAAGATAAAAAGGCTAAATTCCTGGTGAGTGTTGTAGAAAAGTCAAGTGCTCTCTTCCTCCACGTAGCCCCCATCCACATAGAGGCTCTGCCCCAAGCACAGCAGGTCAAGAATGTTGGGGTCTGAATTGCCCTCATTGTAACACTCATAACACAAAAGTTTCATACCAGGAAAGCCAGGCTGGAAAGATCAGAGACTATGCACCCCACCCTCCGCAGTACCAGGAATAGTGGCTCAGAAATTTTGTTCTGAGGGAGACACATCCATAAGAAAAGAGAACTCTGAACCTGTTCCTGAACTGACTATTTGAAAAAGAATGTGGAGAAACTCCAGTATAAAGATACTGTCAAAAACAATAGATCTTCCTTATTAAGAACAACAGCTGAACCACAGGCCAGCTGTTCACAGACATAATCAGTGAAAGAGAAAGCTAAGAAGAGTCCTCCTTAGCTCAGAAAAAATCTGGGAGACTGGCCTCAAAAGTACCCCAGTCTGAATTTAATCGTCAATTTATTTTAATTTATTAATAAAATAACATAATTAATTTTAGTTATAAAGTATGAAAACATGTTTCTTCTTATTTCATCTCTCAACAGATTTAAAATGAACTTGTATAAAATACTATGTTTATAAATATATTGTTGGGCCAGAACATATAGAAATGTAATTTATTTGCTAATAACAGCATAAAGGAGTGAGGGAGCAAGTTGAATTTGGCTAAGGAAATGACACCAGATAATGACTTGAATCAATGGACCATATGTAGAAAACCGAAAATGGTAAATAATAAGGTTAACATAACAAAGTCTATGTGTACAGATTTGTGCTTAATGACAGGGGTATATTCCGAGAAATGCATTTGTAGGTAATTTTGTTGTTAGGCAAACATCATGGAGTATATTTACACACACCTAGATGGTATAGCCTACTACACACTTAGGCAATATGGCATAGCCTATTGCTCCTAGACTACAGACTTGTACATGTTACTCTACTTAATACTGCCGGCAATCATAACACAATGGGAAGTATTTGTGTAGCTAAACACAGAAAATGTACAGTACAAATACTTTTTTTTAAGTATAATTTTATGGGACGGCCATCATATATGTTATACATGTGGTCCATCATTGACTGAATGTGATGATGTGGCACATGACTGCGTATACTTGTTATTCCTTTTCTCAGCTTCTTTGATAGACATAAAATTT
Source organism: Macaca mulatta (assembly GCF_049350105.2). Lineage (NCBI taxonomy): Eukaryota > Metazoa > Chordata > Mammalia > Primates > Cercopithecidae > Macaca > Macaca mulatta. The sequence continues at coordinate 103,472,096 of NC_133409.1, forward strand.
ACAAAGTAATAGTTATAACAGTATATTATTGGGTTAGTAACATTTATAGATGTAATATGTATAACAATAATGGCACAAAAAGGAGGAAGAGGGAATAGAACTATATAGGAGTAGTGTTTCTATACCTCACTTTAATTAAGTTTGTATAAATTTGGAATAGACTCTGATAAGACATGTATAGCAAACCCTAGAGCAACCACTAAGAAAAAAACTTTAAGAATAGTTTAAAAGGTAATTACAGTCATTAAAATATTACTCTAAAAATATTCACTTAATGCAAAAGAACACAATGGGGCAATAGAGGAACAAAAAAGATATCGAACAAATAGAAAACAAAAATTAAAACTGCAAACATTAACTATATCGATACTAGTGTTAAATGTGAATTGACTAGATAATCCAATCAAAAGGCAGGGATTGTCATACTAGATAAGAAAACATTATGTAACTACATGCTGTCAACAGGAGAAACACTTTAGATTCAAAGATACAAATAGCTTGAAAGTAAAAGAATTAGACCGGGTAGCATGGCTCACACCTGTAATCCCAGCACTTTGGAGGGCCAAGGCGGGCATATCATGAGGTCAGGAGTTTGAGACCAGCCTGGCCAACATGGTGAAACCCCATCTCTACTAAAAATAGGAAAATTAGCTGGGCGTGGTGGCTTGCATCTGTAGTTCCAGCTACTCAGGAGGCTGAGGCAGGAGAATTGCTTGAACCTGGGAGGTGGAGGTTGCAGTGAGTGAGCCGAGATCACACCACTGCACTCCAGCCTGGGCGAAACAGGAAGACTCTGTCTCAAAAAAAAACTAAATAAAGTAAAAGAATTGGCTGGGCACAGTGGCTCACGTCTGTAATGCCACCTCTTTGGGAGGCCGAGGCAGGGGGATCATCTGAGGTCAGGAGTTTGAGACCAGCCTGACCAGTATGGTAAAACCCCATCTCTACTGAAAATACAAAAACTAGGCAGGTGTGATGGTATGTGCCTGTAGTTCCAGCTACTCGGGAGGCTGAGACAGGAGAATTGCTTGAACCTGGGAGGCGGAGGTTGTAGTGAGCCAAGGTCACACCACTGCACTCCAGCCTGGACAACAGAGTGACTCCGTTTTGCAAAAAAGGAAAAAAATAATAAAATAAAATAATTAAAAATGGTATATCATGCAAACAGCAAGCATAGAAAAGCTGGAATTGCTATAATATTAGACACAATCAACCTTAAAATGGAAAAAGGTATTGTTAGAGAGAGGTTATTTTACGATAAGGGTCAATAATATAAGGGTCAATAATATAAGGATGTTATAACAATTATAAACATATATGTACCCATCAACAGAGCTTCAAAATATGTAAAGCAAAAACCAACACAACTCAAGGGAAAAATAGACAGTTCAGCAATAATAGTTGATTTCAGTATCTCCCTTTCAATAATGGATAGAACATCTAAGCAGAATGTTAACAAGGAAATAGAAAATTTGAACAGTATACACGAAATAGAACTTAGAGACATATATAAAATAATCCACCTAACAACAGCAGAATATACATTCACTAGAGCACTTGGGGTACTCTTTAAGATAGACTATATTCTAGGCTATGAAACAAGCCTCAATAAATTCAAAGAGATTGAAATTGTAGGTATTTCTCTGATCACAATGGATGGAATTAGGATTAGAATTTAATAACTAAAAGAAATCTTGGATATTCACAAATATGTGAAAATTAAGCAATATTCTATAAATGACCAATACATCAAAAAAAATCAAAAGCAAAATTAGAAAATATTTTAGGATGAATGAAAATGAAGACACAGCATACCAAAACTTATGGAACGCAGCTAAGGCAGTACTTTCAGGAAAGTTTATAGCTATAAATTCCTATATGAAAATACAAGAAGAAAGATCTCAAACACTGAAAAAGCATCAACATAGAACACTAAAAAAAGAAAAGCAAATTAAACCCAAAGCAAGTAAAAGGAAGAAAATAATAAATATTAGAACAGAAATTAGTGAAATAAATAAAAGAAAGTAAGAGAACATTATCAAAACTGAAAGTTGGTTATTCAAAAAGATTAACCAATTTGATAAGAACTTCTTAGACATAAAGGCTGAAATTACTTAAATCAGAAATAAAAGAGGAAACATTACCACCAACCTTACAGAAATACAAAGAATAATAAAAGAATACTATGGACAGTAGTACCAACATGTTAGATAATTTAGATGCAATGGACAAATTCCTAGAAACACAAAAGCTACTGAAACTGACTTAAAAAGAAATAGAAAAGCTAAATAGGCCTATAATAAGTAAAGAGACTGAATTAGTAACCATAAAACTTCCCATAAAGAAAAGCCAAGGACCAAATTACTTCACTAGTGAGTTTTCCCTTTAAAGAAAAATTAATTCCAATTCTCAAACTTTTCCAAAAATAAAGAAAGAAATGGGAAAATTCTTGAACTCATTTAGTGATATCAATTATTACCTTGATACCAAAAGATGACAAAGGTATCACAAGAAAACTATAGACCAATATCTCTTATGAATATAGATATAAAAAAAATTTTTTTTTTAAATCTTGGAAATAAGATCCAGCAATATATAAAAAAGCTATACACCATGACCAGGTGGGATTTACATCCAAGAATGCAAGGTGGTTTAAAATCTACAAATCAACTAATACACCATATCAATAAAAAAAAAAAATATTAAACATAAAGCTACAATACGACCCAGTAACTGCACTTCTAGATGTATATACAAGAGAAAAGAAAACATATGTCCACACAAAACTTGTAAATCAGTGTTCATAGCAGCATATTCACATTAGCCAAAAACTAGAAACAACCCAAATGTTCATCAAAAGATGAATGGATAAAGAAATATGGTATATTTATGAAATGATATATGATTTGGCAGCAAAAAGGAATGAAGCACTAATACATGCTATAACATGAATAAATCTTGAAAACATCATGTTACATGAAAGAAGTAAGTCCAAAAAGGCCATACATTGTATGATTGTGTTTATATGAATTATCAAGAATAGGCAATCTATAGAGACAGAGAGTAGATTCGTCGTTGCCTAGAGCTGGAACTGGTGGTGTTGGAAGTGGGGAATGTCTGCTAATGGGTATGGGTTTCTTTTTGGGCAGATAAAAATGTTCTAAAATTGATTATGGTGGTGGTTGCATAACTCTGAATATACTACAAAATCATTGAATTGAACACTTTAAATGAATGAATTATATGGTATGTAAATTATATTTCAATATAGCTGTTAAAACTACTAAAACAAAGAAAAAAATTGGGATTAAAAAACACCATTGTACAAGTGAGTCTTAAGGGCTAACGATGCATAATAATGACTAGAATTCAGAGAACCCTGGGATTACTGTCTGGAACTGCTCCAAGCTTGTGCAGCCTGTGGCCCACGGGCTTTGCAGGATGGCTTTGAATGTGGCCCAACACAATTCGTAAACTTTCTTAAACATTATGAGATATTTTTGTGATTTTTTTTTCTTTTAGCTCATCAGCTGTCGTTAATGTTAGTGTATTTTGTGTGTGGCCCCAAATAAATATTCTTCCAGTGTAGCCCAGGAAAGCTAAAAGATTGGACACCCCTATGTTAAATGTTAAATCTCACGGATTAAGGAATTTGATATGGCTGGGCTCAGTGCCTCATGCCTGTAATTCCAGCCTTTTGGGAGGTTGAAGTGGGACGATCACTTGGGTTCAGGAGTTTAAGACCAGCATGGGCAACATAGTGAGATCCTCATCTATAAAACAAATATGTCACAATTGGCTGGACATGGTGATGTGTGCCTGCAGTTCTGGCTACTCAGGAGGCTGAGGCCAGAGGATTACTTGAGCCCAGAATGTCAAGGCTTCAGTGAGTTATGATCATGCCATGGTACTCCAGCATGGGCAACCAAGCAAGACTCTGTCTCTGGAGAAAAAAAAAAAAAACAAAAAAACAAAAAAAAAAAAAACAAAAAAAAAACAAGCTTTCCTTGAAATGGGCTGATACGGAAGAAAAGAAAATATTCCATATGGAGAACAGAAGTATATCGGCAAAACCCAGTACTTCCAGGCTCTCATTTTTCTAATTCATCCTCCACACTGGCACTGAAGAGATCTTTCTGAAAGCAAAATTTTGAGCAATTTACTTGCTCCTTAAAGCACTAAAGGCATCTCATCACCTCCAGAATAAAATCCAGACTCCTTAGTTAACATTCAGAGCCCCTCACACCACTTGCCTTAAACCACTCCTTACATCCATTGTTTCCACAGTGCTAAACAGTTAGTGGTTCCCTATACATGTCATATTCTTTTTTTCTTTCTGTGTTCAATACATTCAGCACTTTCCTCAGAGAGCCTCCTGGGCACATCTTTTCTTTGTCTGCCTGGTAAACTCATATTCATGCTATAATACTCAGCTCAACATTGGTGTCTTCTTGAAACTGTTGACCTCAGAGTACACCACTTCATCTTCTGCTTTACCCATGCAAGTTATGAAGTACAAACTTCTGTTACTGAACTTAATTTGTGTATGGTAATTATTTGTTTACATGGCTGACTTCTATATCAGACTGTAATCTTTCTCTGTATCTTCTGTGACAGGAAAAGCACTGATTGAATAACTATAGGGATGGTTGGAAGAATTACAAACTAATTACAATGTCTCCATCATCTACTTTAATCTTAGTGTAATTTGAAATATCTAAATAATTGATCTGATATCTTCCTAACTAATAGGATTGATATGGTTTGGCTCTGTATCTCCATCCAAATCTCATGTTGAATTGTGAGCCCAGGTGTTGGAGGTAAGAAGTGATTGGGTCATGAGGGTGGTTTCTGATGATTTAGCACCATCACTATAGTGCTGTCTCATGATAGAGTTCTCATGAGATCTGGGCTCGGAAGAAGACAAAAAGAAGAGGGAAAGTTTGAAACTTCCTAGAGACTTGCTGAATGGTTTTGACCAAACGCTGATAGTGATACAGATAGTGAAGTCCAGTCTGATGGGCTCTCAGATGGAGATGAGGAACTTATTGGGAACTGAAGTAAAGGTCACTCTTGCTATGCTTTTGCAAAGAGACCGTCTGCATTGTGTCCCTGTTCTAGAGATCTATGGAACTTTGAACATGAGAGTGATGATTTCGGGTATCTGGCAGAAGAAATTTGTAAGCAGCAAAGTGTTCAAGATGTGCCTGGCAGCTTCTAAAATCCTACGCTCATTGGCATAAACAAATAAATAATCTCAAACTGTAACTTGTATTTAAAATGGAAGCAGAGCATAAAAGTTTGAAAAATTTGCAGCCTGGTCATGTGGTAGAAAAGAAAAACCTATTTTCAGGGAAGGAATTCACGTTAGCTGAAGAAAATTGCATAAATAAAAAGGAGCCAAATGTTAATAATGAAGACAATGGAAGAAATGCCTCCTGAGCATGTTGGAGAACTTCGTGGCAGCCCGTCCCATCACAGGCCTGGAGGTCTAGAAGGGAGAAACGGTTTCACGGGCCAGGTCCAGGACTCCGCTGCTCTGGACAACCTTGAGACATGGAGCCCTGCATCACAGCCGCTCCAGTTCCAGCTGTGGCTAAAAGGGGCCAAGGTACAGCTTGGGACATTGCTTCAGAGGGTGTAAGCCCTAAGCCTTGGTGGCTTCCACTTGGTGTTGGGCCTGTGGGTGCACAGAGAGCAAGAGTTGAGGCTTGGGAGCCTCTGCTTAGATTTCACAGGATGTATGGAAATGACTCGATGTCTAGGTTGCAGGGGTGGAGCCCTGTGGAGAACTTCTACTAAGACAGTGTGGAGGGGAAGTGTGAGTTTGGAGCCCCCACACAGAGTCCCCACTGGAGTACTGCATAGTGGAGCTGTAAGAAGAGGGCCACCATCCCCCAGACCCCAGATGATAGATCCATGGACAGCTTGTGCTATGCACCTGGAAAAACCACAGGCACTCAATGCCACCCTGTAAAAGCAGCTGTGGGGACTATACCCTGGAGAGCCACAGGGGCCAGAGATGTCCAAGAGCTTCAGAGTCCACCCTTTGTGTCAGTGTGGCCTGGATGTGAGGCAGAGTAAAAGGAGATTAATTTGGAGCTTTAAGATTTAATGACTGCCCTGCTGGGTTTGGGACTTGCATGGAGCATATAACATCTTTGTTTTGACCATTTTCTCAGTTTTGGAATGGCAACATTTACCCAATGCCTGTATGCCCACTGTATCTTGGAAGTAACAAACTTTTTTTTAATTTTATGGGCTCATAGGTGGAAGGGACTTGCCTTGTCTCAGACTTTGAACTTGGAATTTTAAGTTAATGCCAGAATGAGTTGACTTGGGGGACTGTTGAGAAGGCATAAATGTGTTTTGAAATGTGAGAAGGACATGAGATTTGGGCAGGGCCAGGAGTGGAATGATATGATTTGGCTCTGCATCCCCATCCAAATCTCATACTGAATTGTGATCCTGAGAATTGGAGGTGGGGGGTGGGAGGTGATTGGATCATGGGAGTGCTTTCTAATGATTTCGCTTTCTATAGCAATGTGAGGATGGACAAATACAAGGATTTTAGAATAATTTTTGAACTTAAAGTTTGGAAATTTTATCATAGCACTTTCAACAGAAACTGATCCTTCTGTTACTCTCCTTCCTAAAGGAAAAAAAAGTATAGACACTCTGTTTTGCATCTTTCATGAGATGGTAAGTCAGGTGTGGCCATGAGAAGAAACAGGAGAGGCTCAGGAAAAAAACATTTATGATGCTCACAGGTCCCAGAGAGACAAGATCACTGCATGCTGAGAGGGGAATCACATGGGAATGAGCCTGAAGGGATCAGGATCACCCAAGCAGATGGGAAGCAGAAAGAGAGAGAGAGAACCTGTGAGCAAGTACCTTTATTGAGGTTCAGCGGGGGACACACAAGAAAAGGAGTAAGGGGATTTCATTGGTGTGTTTGAATGTCACTAGGTCACAGTCAGGAAAGGAAGTAGGAAGGAGAACCTCTAGCGGGGACCGACCTTATCACATCGGTGCACCTGGTTGCCTAAATTGGAAACTCACAGCCCTTTTATGGAGATGTTGAAGCAGCAGGAAAATATATAGTTTTAAGGCTGCAACACACACTGTCTGCAAAAGAAAAGAGTAAAAAGTATTACTACACTTTTTGTGATGGAGATTCAAAATTGGGATATCAAGCAATGGAATTTAACTTAATACTTCAGCAGTTTGCTGTTATGAGAAGTTCTGAAATTAAAAGAAAGCTTAGCAAAGCTCACACAAAGAAAAATATATAAATACTCAGTTGGAGGTTGCAACATAAATATGTTTTTAAGAGTTGTGTAATATATGTTTTAAATGTATGAAGTGGTAGGTCAATGTGACAAATAGATTTTATCATAATTAATTATAAAATATTTTTGTCTTTGTACAGAATGAAAAGGTGTACTTATTAGATTATGTGTTGCACCTGATATTAAAAGTACAGAATGCTGTGTTACTTGAACATGAAGCATTATTGAGTATAAGTCTCAATAGCTTTGCTGAACTTGGTTTTCTATAATAATTTCTGTTGTAAATTTTTCCATTTGTGTAATCTCATTATAAATTGATTTTTGGTTAAGAAACAAAAGAGGTAGGCTGGGGGTGGTGGCTCATGCCTGTAATCTCAGCACTTTGGAAGGCCGAGGCAGGCGGATCACCTGAGGTCAGGAGTTCAAGACCAGCCTGGCCAACATGGCGAAACCCCATCTCTTCTAAAAACACAAAACTTAGCTGGGTGTGGTGGTGCGCACCAGTAATCCCATCTACTCAGGAGGCTGAGGCATGAGAATCGCTTGAACCTGGGAGGCAGAGTTTGCAGTGAACCAAGATTGCGCCATTGCACTCCAGCCTGGGCAACAACAGAGCAAGACTCTGTCAAAAAAAAAAAAAAACAAGATGCAACACATAGATTCTATTTTATGATTAAGTCTTTATTGAGAAGATATTTTCATGCTCAAGAAAACTGCAATATATTGTCAATGCAAATATTTCATAATTTTTGTTTCAGTGTTTGCTTTAGTATTTTAAAAAGTTTATGACTTAAGGTCAGGCAAAGTGGCTCATGCCTGTAATCCCAGAACTTTGGTAGGCCACGGAAGGTGGACCACATGTGATCAGGAGTTCGAGAACAGCCCGGCCAACGTAGCGAAAACTTATCTCTACTAAACTATAAAAATTAGCCAGGCATGGTGGTGTGCACCTATAGTCCAGCTTCCCAGGAGGCTGAGGCAGGAGAATCACTTGAACTCAGGAGGTGGAGGTTGCAGTGAACCAAAATCACGCCATGCCACTGAACTCCGGTCTGGGTGACAGTGCAAGACCCCATCTAAAAAAAAAAAAAAAAAGATTTATGGCTTAAAATTAGGCCATAGGACATTGAAGAAATACTTGGTTTTGTCTCTTAAAGACCTTGTTAGGGGCCAGTATAGTTGACACTGAGGTAAACACTGAGGTCTCAGACCTCTTTGTCTTTTCTAAACCCAAATCTGCTTATTACTAAATGTCAGCTTGGTAGGCTCCCAAGTAGACTAGGTTTAAGGAAATTGCTAGGGCATGGAATTTGGGCTAAGCTTATCTAGTATCATATGAAATAATAAATTACCTTTTGCAGAAATAATTTCTTAGAATTTTCACAGTCCGTGGTATTTTTCTTACAGATCTTACTTCTTCTGACCACCTTGTTTTATGGTTACTTATATGTAGCATGCATTTCCCCTACTAGATTGTAAGTAAGAGACCAAATTTTACTTATTTTGAAAGAACCCATACCATTTTTTACAGTGGCTTAGCATATAGGAGTTACCTAATCAATGTCCTTTCAATATCAAATTGCTGAAATTCATTTATCTAAATTAAAATATAGGATTGTGGATGATGCCAAAAATGTGTTTAGAGAAAATTTTGGCTTCACCACAATTACAAACATCCAAGATGCAATAATTGAACTTGCTCTATATATCAACTTGCAGAAAGATGTCATTGCCTTTCTTTCTCCTTCTCTTTTATTTTCTTAATCAGCAGCTCACTGAAGTACTTCCTGCAAGTGAGCTGCTTCAAGTTTTAGCACCCTCCAGAGACTTTCAGGATATTCTGACACTGGTCCTTGGAGAACAGGCAGGTAAATTCTTGGCAGAAATCCACAATTTTGCATTAGAGACATAAAGGTTGCCAGGACTTGCAGCACGTGATGTGTCTTCATGGCACTGAGGCAGTCTTTGTCAGAACAGGTAGATATCTCAGCAGCCTGACGCACCAGGCCCCTGAGTGGCTGTGCTAGGAAACTGATCATGAGGAAGAGATGCAGGCTCCCAAGAGATATTCAAGATGACCTTCCAGGTGTGGAAAGAAAATATTAGAGCTTCAGTTTACATATTTTATCAAAAACTATGAAATAAATTATACTTTATTAATAGTTAATACATACTTCGCCAAAATGTGGTTCTCAATATATCCTGAGGAAAGAGTGGGAGAGGGTGATGCTGATGCTCTTTTTTCTTTGTTTACTTCAACCTATCAGAGTTTACTAATCCTGACTCTAATTCTAACCTTAACCCTTGCCAAGTGTAGCAGACCCTGTCAACACCACACCCCATACCTGTGGGACCCACCTGAATTCACCTTAGGTGTGGTAAGCAGTTTACTAAAAGCTCTCCACCTCTAAACCAGCCTCTCTCTTCTTCTCCTGATTCTCCAACATCGTGGAGTTTGCTCTGTCAAAATCAGATGCAACCCTGAAGTGAGAGGGGTTCATGCCACCAGGGACACCCATCAACCAATGGGGAAGGAAAGTAAGTGGATAAATCCCCCAGCCTCCCCATCATCCAAGAAAGGATGACTTGAGGGGTGCTCCACATGGCTTCTCAGAGGGTTGCCGTTGGGATTAGGCCCACAAAAGCAACATGCTCGTTAACATACACTTTATCTCACTTCCCCGGATCACTTCCCAATAAAATGACCTGTGTATGTACCACATTTTCTTTATCCAATCTATCACTGATGGGCATTTTGGTTGATTCCGTGTGTTTGTTATTGTGAATAGTGCTGTAATGAACATTCACCTGGATGATGAAATAATCTGTACAACAAACCCCCATGACCTGAGTTTACCTGCAAAACAAACCTTCAAATATACCCCCAATCCTAAAATAAAAGTTTTAATGAGAAAAGAAAAGAAAAGAAAAAAGAAAAGAAAAGAAAAGGAAAAATTACCTGCACTCAAGACCTTGATTCAGGGTCTACTATTGAGGAAACCCAAGAAGTCAGGTTAAGTGGATTTGTGTACTATGTTATGTGGTTAAACTCACATAATATATACATGTTTCAAAAAGATTTGAGCAAAGAAACTTTATATTGAAGATTATACTGATAATGTAAGAGCGAGTGAACAAGAAAATGCCATCGCTGACACTTCTCTGAATCCAAGTAAGAGCTCTTTGTCAGCCAAATTGCAATATAAAAATAATGACTGTCTAATCAGATCTGACAAGAAATGGGCAAGAAAATAAAAATTGTCAAGGACTATTTGAAATAGGCATTTACATTTATAATGATAAACCTTAACCTACCTTGAGTTTGTGCCTTGAGATGCTAATGATAATATGATACCATCACAATTGACAATAACTTAAACTATAGTATTTGCTTCATCTTTATTTCATTCTTTTTATATTTCTGTGTTTCATGATGTAATATATTAGTAAAGTGGCACATCTACTAATTTATACATTTGTGAATAATTTATAAATTTGCCCATGCAGCACCTTACCAAATAGAGGTACTTGCAAAGGTTTCTTCACTGATGAGTCTATGATTAAAAATCATTAGGACCACTGTGTGAAGAATAATAGGCTTTGCAACTCTCTATCAGAAGTCACCACATTGAAACCCCTAATTTTAAAGATGGGAAAAGTGAGCTCCACATAGTTTAAATAGCTTTTCAAAGATCACACTTCTAATTGATGGTAGAACCAAGTTATAACGCAGGTTTTCTGACACCCATTTTAAAAACCTTTCCACTCTACCACAGAGTGTAAGACATCTGACATGTGTTTATCATGATTTTGAGGGCACATTTGTCTTTGGCACACATTCTCTGCTTCTATCTGCTCTCGTGACCCATGTTGACTCTCAGTGTCTTTATATGCTTGATCCCTTTGTTTGCTGACTTTAATTCCTCCACGTGGACATCTCTTTCACTTTCACTCACGGAGTCCAGACCATCTTCTTGCCTTGTCCTATATGGCAGCTCCAAATTATGTTTTGTCCTGCCTTACAGCCTTGTCTTTTCAACTCAATACTGCCCATGGTCCAAAATGACAGGGCTAATATTCTCCAAGTGGTCCAGATCCTACTCCAGAGGCCTATTTGGCTTCAAGCTACAGGAGCCATGCTGCTTGTATCTCACATACCATTGGATCAGTAGACCCTAATGAACTATTCAGTTTCTCCTCAAACTCTAAGTTAATTTTGATTCTGTAGTGCTCTATAATTAGATGAGGGGTTGGATGAGGCAGAGAAATGAATTTAGTTCCAGATTCACATCTATAAGTTTGTGAATTTAGTATCTGCTATATTTTTATAGCTATAATGGAAAAAGTAATTAGAACGTGAGTGTAATACATAGAAGTAGAGCAAAAGAAAACATAAGGAAGTGCAGTGGTTAAGAGCATGGATTTAAAGCCAAACTGCCTGAGTCTAATTCTAGCACTACCATTTATTAGCAGCATAAAATCTGAATAATAACTTCATCTACTTTGGAAAATTGTGATGATTAAATTAGGTAATATAGCTAAAGCTTTTAGAATAATGTCTGGTAAATAGCAAGCACTATGTAAGTATTAGAAGATAGAGGATCTTCACAAAACATAATTGTTGTATAGATATGCATCTATTGAATTGACAAATGTCCAATGGTCTGTTTCTGTATACAAAATTGTACTAGGTGTGCAGATGACATGATTGTATATTTAGAAAACCCCATCATCTCAGTCCAAAATCTCCTTAAGCTGATAAGCAGCTTCAGCAAAGTCTCAGGATACAAAATCAATGTGCAAAACTCTCAAGCATTCTAATACATCAATAACAGACAAACAGAGAGCCAAATCATGAGTGAACTCTCATTCACAATTGCTTCAAAGAGAATAAAACACCTAGGAATCCAACTTACAAGGGATGTGAATGACATCTTCAAAGAGAACTACAAACAATTGTTCAGTGAAATAAAAGAGGACATGAACAAATGGAAGAACATTCCATGCTCATAGATAGGAAGAATCAATATTGTGAAAATGGCCATACGGCCCAAGGTAATTTATAGATTCAATACCATCCCCATTAAGCTACCAATGACTTTCTTCACAGAATTGGAAAAAACTACTTTAAAGTTCACATGGAACCAAAAAAGAGCCCACATTGTCAAGACAATCCTAAGCCAAAAGAACAAAGCTGGAGGCATCATGCTACCTGACTTCAAACTATACTACAAGGCTACAGTAACCAAAACAGCATGGTACTGGTACCAAAACAGAGATATAGACCAATGGAACAGAACAGAGCCCTCAGAAATAATACCACATATCTGCAACCATCTGATCTTTGACAAACCTGACCAAAATGAAATGGGGAAAGGAGTCCCTATTTAATAAATGGTGCTGGGAAAACTGGCTAGCCATAAGTAGAAAGCTGAAACTGGATCCCTTCCTTACACCTTACATGATAATTAATTCAAGATGGATTAGAGACTTAAACGTTAGACCTAAAACTATAAAAACCCTAGAAGAAAACCTAGGTAGTACCATTCAGGACATAGGCATGGGCAAGGACTTCATGTCTAAAACACCAAAAGCAGTGGCAACAAAAGCCAAAATTGACAAATAGGATCTAATTAAACTAAAGAACATCTGAACAGCAAAAGAAAATACCATCAGAGTGAACAGGCAACATACAGAATGGGAGAAAATTTTTGCAATCTACTCATCTGACAAAAGGCTAATATCAGATTTCAGATTCCAGAATCTACAAAGAACTCAAACAAATTTACAAGAAAAAATCAAACAATCGCATCAAAAAGTGAGCAAAGGATATGAACAGACATTTCTCAAAAGAAGACATTTATGCAGCCAATAGACACATGAAAAAATGCACATCATCACTAGCCATCAGAGAAATGCAAATCAAAACCACAATGAGATACCATCTCACACCAGTTAGAATGATGATCATTAAAAAGTCAGGAAACAGGTGCTGAAGAGGATGTGGAGAAATGGGAACATTTTTACACTGTTGGTGGGAATGTAAACTAGTTCAACCATTGTGGAAGACAGTGTGGCGATTCCTCAAGGATCTAGAACTAGAAATCCCATTTGACCCAGCCATTCCATTACTGGGTATATACCCAAAGGATTATAAATCATGCTTCTATAAAGACACATGCACACATATGTTTATTGTGGCACTATTCACAATAGCAAAGACTTGGAACCTACCCAAATGTCCATCAGTGACAGACTGGATTAAGAAAATGTGACACATATACACCATGGAATACAATGCATCCATAAAAAAGGATGAGTTCATGTCCTTTATAGGGACATGGATGCAGCTGGAAACCATCATTCTCAGCAGACTATTGCAAAAACAGAAAACCAAACACCGCATGTTCTCACTCATAGGTGGGAACTGAACGATGAGAACACTTGGACACAGGAAGGGGAACATCACACACCGGGGTCTGTCGTGGGGTGGGGTAAGGGGGGAGGGTTAGCATTAGGGGATATACCTAATGCAAATGACGAGTTAATGGGTGCAGCACACCAACATGGCACACGTATACATATGTAACAAATCTGCACATTGTGCACATGTACCCTAGAACATAAAGTATAATAAAAAAAAAATTGTGCTAGGCATTGTAGGGAGTATAATAAAGTCCAGTACAGAATACCAGATCCCAAAAGGGAAGAAATAAGAGTCTGAGCTAAAGTAACAGAAATGATGATGAAGATGCATGGATAAATTTATAAATTAGAAAACAGGGCCGGGCGCAGTGGCTCACACCTATAATCCCAGCACTTTGGGAGGCTGAGTTGGGTGCATCACCTGAGGTCAGGAGTTTGAGACCAGCCTGGCCCACATGGCAAAACCATGTTTCTACTAAAACTACAAAATTAACCAGGTGTGGTGGCTCATGCCTGTAGTCCCAGCTACTTGGGAAGCTGAGGCAGGAGAATTGCTTGAACCTGGGAGGCAGAGGTTGCAGTGAGCCAAGATCACACCACTGCACTCCAGCCTGGGCAACAAGAGTGAAACTCTGTCTCAAAAAAAAAAGAAAAAAGAAAAAAGAAAGAAAACATAAGACATGATGACTGATTAAATGTGGGAATGAAAGGAAAAGGGAAGTAAAAAATATCTCTTACTCCGTCTGTTAGCTTGTATGTTTATATAAAATATATTGTAGAATGAGGGAGGAAATGCAGAGAAACAGACTTCAAATGAAAGACAATGAGGTTGATTTGGATATTTCTAGGTTGTGGTACCTATAAAAGTAGAGATAAATCTGGAGCTCAGGAGAAAGGGGTCCTGGAATTAGAGTTGAGATCATTGTAGAGGCCGTAGGAGTCACTGAAATCACTCAGATTTCAGAGAAGACATTCAAAGGGCAAAGGAAATTTAGATCATACAAACATTTAAGAGACAATTTAAGAGGCTAACTCATCAAAGCCAGAAAGAATAGTTGGAAAGGTGGAGACACCAAAAAAGTATAATATTGTGGAAATAAAAGCTGGAAGAAGGTACCAGATGCCCAATTGTGACTGAGGCTGGGAGATTGAATATGATGAAGAGTAGAGATAGATCCTTGTATTTCAAGATTCAGTGATTGGGTTACAGTAAGTTGGTGGAAACAGTATACATTGTGGATAATGGCAATGATTTAGATATCACCTATAGGACAAAACTGGAGTGTTTCTGTGGTTGCCACCTACTCACTGACTTGCTGAGCAACCTACTCACACTCTTTAAGCCTCAGTGTTTTCATCTGTATAAACAAAGCTACTAATGATACCTACTTTATTTGATTCCTGGAAGAAATGGAAGCTGCACAGTGCCTGGCACATATTATTCACTCAACAAATATTACCTATTACACATAATGGTATTATTACAGTTGATTGATGACAAAATGAGAGGTTAGGACATGGAGTCTATAAGGAAAGGAAGGAAAGACATAAAGCATTCACTTGAGTAGAAAACAGTGTCCAAGGAAAGATATATATATATGTGATAGAGGGAGGCTTGAACAGGTTTTTTAGGCAGAGGAGAAGGAGTCAGTAATTTAATAAAAATAATACTGTTACTGAAAAAGGAGACTTCTTTATTTAGATAAAATATTGTCATAAAGGAAAAATTTCATAACGAGATAATATGACAAGTTCAATAAATCAATAACAGAGAGTAATATTTGGATTGAAACATCTTTGGGTGAATCTAATTTATGAAACCACCTACACTTTGTTGGCTGTTCTCAAGAAAAGTGAATGCTTCTTCCATGAGGTGCTTTCAATTTATAATTTTTTATTATTTCTGAAATGAAAGCTAATTCCTGAAAAATTAGCCAACAGTCCAGGCAGGTTTACCTAGATGGGACCTCAGTTCTTTCTAACAGTTTTTCCAGTCATGAGAGAATCAGAAAAGCATATGTGTGTGTGTGTGTGTGTGTGTGTGTGTGTGTGTGGTGGGGCGGTAGCGGGGGTAGGGGAGTGGCAGGGAGAGAGAGAGAACAAGGCAGGCCGTCAATCCTTCAAGCAAATCTCAAGCTACCAGTAGGGTACAATGGAAACTACTGATTATCCTGTTGGCCTTAAAATATTTAGCAAAGTTAAATATCCTTTTCCTGCAATTAAAATGGCTTATATCAAAAAGACAGGTAATAACAGATGCTGCTGAGGATGTGGAAAAAGGGGAACCCTAATCCACCATTGATGGGAATGCAAATTAGTAGAGCCATTTATAGAGAACAGTATGGAGGTTCCTCAAAAAACTAAAAATATCATATGATCCAGCAATTTCACTACTGCATATATTTCCAAAAGAAAGGAGATCAGTATATCAAAGGATATCTGCATCCTCATGTTTATCTCAGCACTATTCACAATGGCCAAAATATGGAATCAACTTAAGTGCCCATCAACGATGAATGGATAAAGAAAATGTGGTATATATACACCATGGAATATTATTCAGCCATAAGAAAGAATGAAATTTTGTCATTTGTAGCAACATGAATGGAACTGGAGGCCATTATGTTAAGTGAAATAAGCCAAGGACAGAAAGACAAATATAGCACATTCTCACTCACAGGCAGAAGCTTAAAAAGTGGATTTCCTGAAGATAGGAAGTAGACTGGTAGCTACCAGAGACTGGAAAGGGGAGGGGGTAGAGAAGAAGAAGGGAGAAGGGGGAAAAAGAATATAAACGTATTTATTACCACTGAACTATACACTTCAAAATGGTAAAGATAGGCCAGGCGCGGTGGCTCACACCTGTAATCCCAGCACTTTGGGAGGCCGAGGTGGGTGGATCACGACTTCAAGAGATTGAGACTATCCTGGCCAACATAGTGAAACCCCGTCTCTACCAAAAGTACAAAAATTAGTTAGGTGTGGTGGCACATGCCTGTAATCCCAGCTACTTGGGAGGCTGATGCAAGAGAATTGCTTGAACCTGGGAGGCAGAGGTTGCAGTGAGCCAAGATCGCGCCATTGCACTCCAGCCTGGGCGACAAGAGTGAAACCCTGTCTTAAAAAAATAAATAAATAAAGTAAAAGTAGTAAATCATATATGTATATTTTACCTCAATAAAAAAATAAAGAAACAAAGACTCCTTTAAAAAAAAAAATTCGCCCCTCCCAGAGTACATGGAGATCAGTAGCCCCACGATGGCCACAGAAATGGGAAAAAGGGAAAATGGCAGGAAAAGTGCAGAATACTTTCAGTAAGTAACTTGTTTCAGAAAACAACCACTCCCAACATTATGTTTTAAAGAAGTGTGATGAACCATTTTGACTGCCAGGGATCATTTCGAGCTTTGCCAAAATAATCCTTATGCTTGTCAAACTGAAAGTTTAGAAAAATGTAACAGCTACTTCACAATTTTGCCTAAGAGTTGACCCTGCAGGCCAATGAAGAAGGTCCTTTTAGTGCAATCTCTAGACCTCTCCAATCCCGGGATTCCTGGCTCAAAGGCTCCCGGCTCAGTCAATAGCAAGAGGAGAAGACGGAGTGAAATGCATGTCATTGGACTTACTTTGCCCCCTCATGGCAAAGGCTGGGCACAGCTCGTTTCTGTGAAAACTTCTCTGTTGAATTTACACTTTCTTCTTGGCCATCCATTGTCAGCAGGAAAAGAATCTAATGGGCCAATTCACACAGTTACTGATGACTGAAAATGGTTGATTATGATAGTCCTTCAGGCTATTTACATTTGAGGGAGAGAATTCACAAAAGCATTGACTCTGAAGATAGGAATTTTAAGTACCTAGGAATGATCTAGGAGAGATGTATGAAGACTTAGAACTCTTCCTAGCACTTCACCAATTATATCGTATAAACAACAGCATACTCTTAATTCTGACAATTCTTGACAGGCTAGAGGGCTGAGGATACTGAAAATAATAATCCTGTGACCACGGTTCCCAATCCTAAACCCTGCCTAGAAAAGAAAAGCCTTCGTGATCCAGGAAAACAAATTACCTCCTTCCTTTGTGCAGCCCTCATCATGGACTTGCTGTGACAATTAAATAGATCTTGTACTAATTCTTTTCAGTCCATTGGTTAAAAATGTATTCCCAACAGTTATTCTAATCTGAAAAGAGAAGAAAGAGGAAGAAAGTGGTTCATGGAAACTGTACTCTATAAAAGTAAATGCTAAGGCCATCTTTAGGAAAAAAGAAATTTTGCTGATGAAAACTTTAGTCTAAAACAACAATGAATAAATATTTATTAGGTTGTATCATTTGTAGAAAAGATACTATACTGTTGTGGGGAAATATAAAGGAAAAGACTAATAAATTACTATGTAGTGAAACATAGTAAACATAAATATGAGAAGCAGGTCTATAACCCAGAACAAGTGTTTGTGGATAGGATGTGGATGAAAGGCATAATAAAGTTATCAAACATTGCTTTACACCAAAGACAATGGCAAATCCCTGTCTTTATGTAGGGAAATTGCTTTCACAAACTTTTAAAAAATTTGATCCTTATAATAACCACCCTAAGATGTGAGGTAATAGAACATTAGAAATTCAACTGCAGCAGAGATCTGGACAGAACAGAGGCTTGTCTAAAAAGTTACATAGCAGGTGAACAATTTGGGAGAGGGATGGGAGAGGAGTCAAGACAAAATCATCCTATTTAGCATCATTATTGGCTGGCACACAATTTTACTATACCCTCTGTGGAAACTTATGGTTACTTAAGTCGCAATAATTCTTCACTTGTTCACATACAAAGCAACTTATTTCAATTTGATTATTCACTGCCTCTAGGTATTTAGCTCAAGATAATCTCACTCATGTGAAGTGACGCATGTATGAAGTTGCTCCCTTTCTGCATTGCTTTTAATGACAAAAGTTTAAAAATCACATAAAATGTTAGACTTAATATCATAAAAACCCTAGAAGAAAACTTAGGTAATACCATTCAGGACATAGGCATGGGCAAGGACTTCATGTCTAAAACATCAAAAACAGCGGCAACAAAAGCCAAAATTGACAAATGGGATCTCATTAAACTAAAGAGCTTCTGCACAGCAAAAGAAACTACCATCAGAGTGAACAGGCAACCTACTGAATGGGAGAAAACTTTTGCAATCTACTCATCTGACAAAGGGCTAATATCCAGAACCTACAAAGAACTCAAACAAATTTACAAGAAAAAACCAAACAACCCCATCAAAAAGTGGGCAAAGGATATGAACAGACATTTCTCAAAAGAAGACATTTATGCAGCCAACAGACACATGAAAAAATGCTCATCATCACTGGCCATCAGAGAAATGCAAATCAAAACCACAATGAGATACCATCTCACACCAGTTAGAATGGCAATCATTAAAAAGTCAGGAAACAACAGGTGCTGGAGAGGATGTGGAGAAATAGGAACACTTTTACAGTGTTGGTGGGATTGTAAACTAGTTCAACCATTATGGAAAACAGTATGGCGATTCCTCAAGGATCCAGAACTAGAAGTACCATATGACCCAGCCATCCCATTACTGGCTATATACCCAAAGGATTATAAATCATGCTGCTATAAAGACATATGCACACGTATGTTTATTGCGGCACTATTCACAATAGCAAAGACTTGGAATCAACCCAAATGTCCATCAGTGACAGACTGGATTAAGAAAATGTGGCACATATACACCATGGAATACTATGCATCCATAAAAAAGGATGAGTTCATGCCCTTTGCAGGGACATGGATGCAGCTGGAAACCATCATTCTCAGCAGACTATCGCAAGAACAGAAGACCAAACACCGCATGTTCTCACTCATAGGTGGGAATTGAACAATGAGATTACTTGGATTTGGGAAGGGGAACATCACACACGGGGGCCTATTATGGGGAGGGGGGAGGGGGGAGGGATGGCATTGGGAGTTATACCTGATGTAAATGACGAGTGGATGGGTGCTGATGAGTTGATGGGTGCAGCACACTAACATGGCACAAGTATACATATGTAACAAACCTGCACATTATGCACATGTACCCTAGAACTTAAAGTATAATAAAAATAAATAAATAAATAAATAAATAAATAAATAAATAAAAATCACGTATATGTTCATAATTTATTTATCAAGTAGATAAGTTATGGCCCAACCATACAATAGAATACTATGCAGCTGTCAAATAGACTGAAATACTTCTCTATTAATGTGGAAAGATCTCTGTATTCACTTCCTAAGGCTGCTGAAACAAAGTATCACATAAGATAACAGAAGTTTATTGCATTATAGTTCTGAAGGCTAGAAGTGATACTGGTGATTAAGCCATATGGGTCTGCTGAAACCTCAATTTTTGACTCCAGAAGAAAGAATTTGACTGAGGGGCATAAGGCAGAAGGAGAGACCAAGACACATTTTAGAGCAGGAGTGAAAGTTTATTAAAAAGCTTTAGACCAGGAACAAAAGAAAGGAGAGTACACCTGGAAGATGGCCAAGCGGGGCGACTTGAAGAACAAGTGTGTGGTTTGACCTTTTGACTTGGGGTTTTATACGTTGGCATGCTTCTGGGGTCTTGTGTCCCTTCTCCCCGATTCCTCCTTTGGGGTGGGCTGTCCTCATGCACAGCGGTCTGCTAGCAGTCGGGAGGTGATCATGCTCATTTGAGGCATTCTTCCCTTACTAGTGGAATGTCCCGGGAAGGTCATATACCAGTTAAACTTCACCGTTTTGCCTCTTTTTTTTTTTTTTTTTTTTTTTTTTTTGTTGAGATGGAGTCTCTCTGTGTCGCCCAGGCTGGAGTGCAGTGGCACAATCTCGGCTCACTGCAAGCTCTGCCTCCCAGGTTCACGCCTTTCTCCTGCCTCAGCCTCCCGAGTAGCTGGGACTACAGGCACCCGCCACCACGCCCGGCTATTTTTTTTTTTTTTTTTTTTTGTATTTTTAGTAGAGACGGGGTTTCACCGTGTTAGCCAGGATGGTCTCGATCTCCTGACCTCGTGATCCTCCCACCTCGTCCTACCAAAGTGCTGGGATTACAGGTGTGAGCCACCGTGCCCCGCCGCCATTTTGCCTCTTAATGTGCATGCTTGAGCCTGCTTGCCCAACTCCTGATACGTACCAGGAAGCTGCTGATCACCAGTTTCAGGTTTTTTCTATGCATAAGGAGACTGTCTTTCCCTGGGACTGGCTGTAAGCTGTTATTATTTGAGAGAGACAGTTAACAACTGCCTGATCATCACCTGATGGTCGTCTGACATTCATGGTGGTGGGGGGCCCTCTCCTGCCCTTTTCATGCCTGACCAGCTACCTACTGTAACAGAAGTCCCAAATCACGGTGTTGGTAGTGCCAGGCTCACTCTGAAACCTGTAGGTGAGAATCCTTCCTTGCCTCTTCCTAGCTTCTGGTAATTTGCCAGCAAGCCTTGGGGTTCCTTGGCCTGCAGCTGCTTGACTCCAATCTCTGCCTCTGTTGTTACATGGCATTCCTCCTGTATGTCTCTGTCTCTTCTTATAAGGATACTTAGTCACATTGGATTGAAGACCCATCCTACTCCAGTATGACCTCATCTTAACTAATTACATTTGCAGCAAACTTATTTCCAACAAGGTCACTTTCTGAGGTATTAGGGATTAGGACTCGAAGATACTTTTGGGGGGGATACAATTCAATCTATAACAATCTCCAAGATAAATTAGGCAAAACAACAACAACAACAACATGCAGAGCAGAGTAGATGGCATGATACATTTGTGTAAAAGAAATATATGCACACATATTACACAAATGTTTGTAAACTCATTAGAGTATCTCCAGAACAATTCATAAAATGCCAGTGGCCTTCATGCAGGAGAACTTTGTAGCTGGCAGAAACAGGACAGAAGAATTATACTTCTTAGTTATTGCTTTTTTTTTTTGGTACTTTTTGAATTCTATGTTAACTATTTTTAAAAATTCCCTGAACAACTATTCTTCAGTTACTGTGCATCTATTTAACATCCAATTCCCTCAAATATTAGGAGAAGGTATTGAGATAATTTTTTTCTGAGCTGCTCCGGCAAGATTAATCAGAAAGGGAATTCACTCAGTTTAATACCAGTCTGAAATATTAAGTAGAGAGAAAAACCAGAACCAAGATGAGATAATGGGCTCAGAAACTGTGTGATCAGAATCCAAAGCTAAGCAAACACATAGGACAGAAGTTGAGTTCAAATTCTCCAGCAGGATAATTATGGATGTGAGGGCCAAGGTCAGAAATAGCAAGGCAAGTCACACATACAGTGGTGTCTTAGTGGGCAGTATTTTCTAACCCTGCCAGTCCTAAGAATCATCTTTTCCACATACTCTGCTTCCAACAGTCTGAGGCCTTGGCCACAAAATCTGAATGTTTAATATGTGCAGAGAGAAAGTTTGGCAAACACTAAAGATCAGAGAGAGAACAGAGGGAGGAGAGAGATTTAATGACTATCTTTGGTGTTATCTCTTTCTCTACCTGATTCTGCCTTAAAATTAACCCTGATCCTAAAGCATAAGCAAGCTCTTCAGCTTAGGACTATTTGGGTGACCTAGCTTTTGCCTGACTATCCTATTGTTATCCTTTATTCATCACTGCTTCTCCCTAATAACTCTAATATTAAAATTTCTCTGACACAAGCTTTTCATTTCCTCCTGTATTATTTACATCCTCGAGGAATATGGTCAAACTGTCAAACTGATATACCTAAGGGTTTCAAGTGAGAGTAAGCATAAGAGATCAGGATCTAGAATGGAATTGATAATGGAAGAACTACAATTACCCTGCAGGATGAAAATTAGGTCTTTCATAGGATGAAAATTAGGTCTTTCAACAGAATTAGAAAATATGCTGTTGATTACAAAAATTTGCAAACTGTACCTTGATGTAATTTGTTTTGTAAGGAGTTGATAGTACGCTGTCTAAATAGGATTGGTAGTACAATAAGTTTGGAAAATACTAATAATTATTACCTCTTTAAAGACTCACTATGAATATTGTAGTTAAGGCTCTAAGAAGCCTTGATGTAAAAAAAAACTGTTTGGTTCATTGAACTCAGAGTTTACAAAACACACTTGACTACATATCTGTTTTTTACACTGTACTCATTGAAGTTTTCTTGCAAATCTGCAGTTCCAAGAAGCATAGTAGATGAAATAGGACTATTTCTGGGCACATTTACATATTTAACAAACATTTATCAAACATTATCTAGAAGAATAAACTAGGCAAAATTTTTTCCACGAAACATAGGAAATTTTTTACAAAGTCCTTTACTAACACGCATTATTTTGTAATTTTGTTTTTAAAAAATATAGACACTTTCTTGAATATTCCTCTTTCTAAAATATGATTAATATGAGAACACACTAGGTTGTTGATCTAGTAAGTATTGGTTTATTGGCGAAAAAGAAACACCATATTATCAACAGAGTATAAAGACAACCTACAGAATGGGAGAAAATATTGAAAAACTATATATATCTGACAAAGAACTAATTCTAGAATCTATAAGGAACTGAAACAAATTAGCAAGAAAAAAAAATCCCTTTAAAAAGTGGATAAATGACAGGTGTAGACATTTCTCAAAAGAAGATATAGAAATAGCCAAGAAACATGAACAAATGCTCAACAACACTAATCATCAGGAAAATGCAAATTAAAACCACAATGAGATACCACTTTACCCCAATCAGAACGGCCATTACTAAGAAGACAAAAAAACAATAGATATCTATGTGGTTGCAGTGAAAAGGGAATGCTTTTCTGCTATTGGTGGGGATGTAAATTAGTACAACCACTATGGAAAACAGTAGGGAGATTCCTCAAATAACTAAAAGTAGATCTACCATTCAATCCAGCAATCTCACTATTGGGTATCTACTTAAAGGAAAAGAAGTCATTATATCAAAAAGATGCTTGCAACTCATATGTTTCTTCCAACACAATTCACAACTTCAAAGATAAAAAATCAATCTAAGTGTCCATTCACACACACACACACACACACACACACACACACACACCCCCCCCCATAGAATACTACTCAGCCATAAAAAACAGTGAAATAAAGTCTTTCGCAGCAACTTGGAAGAAGTGGAGGCCATTATCCTAAGTGAAGTAACTCAGGAATGTAAAACGAAAAACAGAATGTTTGCATGTGTAAGTGGGAGCTAAGCTATGGTTACACAAATGCATACAGAGTGCTATAATGGACATTGGAGACTCAGAAGAAGGAAGGGTGGGAAAGGAGTCTGGGATGAAAAATTACCTATTGGGTACAATATACACTACTCAGGTGATGACTACACTAAAAGCCCAGACTTCACCACTATACAATTCATCCATATAATTAAAACCACATGTATCCCTTAAGCTATTGATATTAAAAACGAACAAAAAACAGGTTATGAGAATATTGAAGTACTGTATATATTTTTAAAATATGTAGTACAACAAATGCTGAGTTGTATAATGAATTCATCCAAGTGGCAATAAAATATTGGATTTAATGACAAACATAAAAATATTCAAAAATACAATGAGACTTCTGATTAAACATGGTAAATTGAACCTGTTTGGTTAGTTCTGTGCTCTCCTAAAATCCCCACTTAAATGGCAGCAAAGGAATAAAACCACTGTGATAACAAAGAGAACAGGGTGGGCAATAACAGCAGCTAAGAGATAGCCACACATTTGAGATGATGAGAAATAGATGAATGAGTGATAAAAGATAGCTCAGCAGAGATCACTGAAGCCTAACTGCCTGCGGTGTCAGATGCCCCAACAGAAGTACACCTATTAAACTGTAAGGGCCATAAAGCTTTGGGACTTGAAGACACTCGTTCGTCGTGAAGTACCAGGATATGGGATAGTACTAAAAGGAAGAGAATTAATGAAAAGACTGTAAGCAGCAGTACAGAAATCCCAGATCCCCTCTTCAGCCAACAAAGTCAGGTACCACTCCTCTGGGACCCTGGTAGGAATCAGGATGAAGAGTCAGATTTATCATGAAGCGAATGAAGCATAGGCCCTCCACTTGCATAGGTCCCTTCCAAGTTCCTGTATTTAATTTTGCATTCATAGTTTGTTTATTTTTTTTTTGGTCTAGAAGAGGGCCCCCCAAAGACTATAAGCTTTAGGCCCCACAAAACCTGGATTCACCCTAGACAGAGCAGAGAGCTGGGACTAGGGGACACCATATTGAACACAAGGGGATTGAGTGAGTCTGCATGAAAAACAGTTACCCTCTATCCTAATTCTGCTCACAAAACACTGGTAGCAAAATGTAATACCCCTAGGCAAGAAGTAAACTGGAAATAACTGACAAGCTCAAAATCAAAGATACACAGAAATTGATAGTTAGGGAAGCCCAGCTGCCTCTTCAGGGGATCCTTAACCTAACTCAACTTTCTTAAAGCAAGTCTCACCAGCTGAGAAATCCCATAGCTTAAAAGCCTCCTTTTTATATATGAATAAACTGCCAAGAATTACCAGGTAAGAATCACTTGAGAAAACCCTCTAACATAATAGATAGGGGGAAAGTCCGGGCACTGTGGCTCACGCCTATAATCCCAGCACTTTGGGAGGCCAAGGTGAGCAGATTACTTGAGGTCAGGAGTTCAAGGCCAGCCTGGCCAACATAATGAAACCCCTCCCCTCACCTCACCTACCACCTCCCTCACCACACCTCCATCTCTACTAAAAATACAAAAATTAGCTGCGCATGGTGGCAGGGACCTGTAATCCCTGCTACTTGGGAGGATGAGGCAGAAGAATTGCTTGAACTGGGAGGCAGAGGTTGCAGTGAGCCAAGGTCATGCCAATGCATTCCATCCTGGGTGACAGAGTGAGACTCTGTCTCAAAAAATTAAAATAAAATAAAATAGAGGGAAAAACACAGAGGAAAACTTCAAAACGTACAAACCTATAATAAATATCCTCAGAGAGAAAAGAGAAAAATATGCATCCAGTTTAAAATGTTTGTATCTATACTTGTGTATAAATACATAAACATATATATGTGTGTATATATGAATGTTATAAATACACATATTCAAAAAATAAAACAAAAATACTGATATTGATTTTATTTGTTTATTTATTGAGACAGAGTCTTACTCTGTCTCCCAGGCTGGAGGTCAGCGGTGTGATCTCGGCTCAGGGCAACTTCTGCCTCCCAGGTTCAAGTGACTCTTCTCCCTCAGTCTCCCAAGTAGCTGGGATTACTACCACCATGCCTAGCTAATTTTTATATTTTTAGTAGAGATGGGGTTTTGCTCTGTTGACCAGGCTGGTCTCAAACACCAGACCTCAGGTGATCCACCCACGTCAGCCTCCTTTCCAAACTGCTGGGATTACAGGTGTGGCCTGATACGGATATTTCAGTACCAGGCCACCATGCCTGGCCTGATACTGGTATTTTAAATATGATAGGTTGAAGCATGACATTGAGGAAATTCAATTAATAATGATTCCAGAAAAAAAGTATTAAAAAAATGAAGGGGATAAAATTATTAAAGAAATAACATGGAAAATTGGGGGTTGGTGGTTTCAAGATGGCCGAATAGGAACAGCTCCAGTCTACAGCTCCCAGTGTGAGCGATGCAGAAGAGGGGTGATTTCTGCATTTCCAACTAAGGTACCAGGATCATCTCACAGGGGCTTGTCAGACAGTAGGGGCAGGACAGTGGGTGCAGTCCACCAAGTGTGAGCCAAAGCAGGGCAAGGCATCGCCTCACCCAGGAAGTGCAAGGGGTCAGGGAATTCCCGTTCCTTGCCAAGGGAAGCAGTGACTGAAGGCACCTGGAAAATTGGGTCACTCCCACCCTAATACTGCACTTTTCCAACAGTCTTAGCAAATGGCACACCAGGAGATTATATCCGGTGCCTGGCTCAGAGGGTCCTACGCCCACGGAGCCTTGCTCATTGCTAGCACAGCAGTCTGAGATAGAACTGCAAGGCAGCAGAGAGGCTGGGGGAGGAGTGCCTGCCATTGCTGAGGCTTGAGTAGGTAAGCAAAGCAGCTGGGAAGCTCAAACTGGCTAGAGCCCACTACAGCTCAAGGAGGCCTGCCTGCCTCTATTATAGACTCCATGTCTGGGGACAGGGCATAGCCCAACAAAAGGCAGCAGAAACCTCTGCAGACTTAAATGTCCCTGTCTGACAGCTTTGAAGAGAGAAGTGGGTCTCCCAGCACGGAGTTTGAGATCTCAGAAGGGACAGACTGCCTCCTCAAGCGGGTCCCTGACCCCCGAGTAGCCTAACTGGCAGGAACCCTCCAGTAGGGGCAGATTGACACCTCACACACATTTCTGCCTCTCCATAAAAAAAAAAGGCCTTGTGCAAGCTAAATTATTTTGAAATTTTAGAACACTAAGACTACCAGTGGAAAAAATCTAGGTCACATTCCAAGGAATGGGAACAAGAATGACATCAGAATTCCAAATACCAATGCTGAAATCCAGAAAGCAACAAAGCAATGTCTCTAATTTCTGAGAAAAAATTATTTCCAACTTAGAATCCTATACCCAGTCTACCCATCAAGGGTAAGAGTAGAATAAAAACATTTTCAGTCACTCAAGGTTGCAGAAATTTACTTCCTGTGCACCCTTTCTCAGCAGTCCACTGGAGGGCTAAATCAAGAAACAGGAAGATGTGGGAGCTGGTAAAGGAGACGCACCCAGGGGAGAGGCAGAGGGAAATCCTAGGAAGATAATGAAGCGGGGCTTGCACATGACAGTTATGCTGCAGGCCTGCAAAGTTACTGAAAAAGGCTGGAGCAGGAGGACAGAGGTCCCGGGGGGGACAGGAGGACAGAGGTCCCTGGGAGGACTGATGAGAGAGGAAGAAGAGGAGGAGAAAAAAAGAAAAACAAAACTGTTGTGTTTGACCATATAGAGAGAAGTTTTATAGTTTTGGCAGAATGGTAGGAATGAATTAGTTCTCAGTAAATGAAAAACAAACCAAAGGCAAAGAAAATTACAGTCTGAGAGAAAAGAAATAGTTGTACAATAAATGAGAGGTAATTATAGTACAATATATGCTTCAGTGTCAAGTAGTTATCTAGTCACATCAGTGAAAACATCAAACGTTTTATTACAACTATATTGGTTAGAGGGGGAAAAAAGACCTGTGTCCTTTCTCATTGTCTTTCTTTCTTTCCTTTTTTTCATATTATGGGTCATTTTTCTGGAATTATATTATTCAGTTATTTAGTTATTATGTTTTTACCTTCTTATACCACAATGTAAGTTCACAAGTACTGGGGACTTTGTTTTGTTCACGGGTATAGCCCCAGTCCCTACAACATTTATTGCAGGAAGGAAGAGGCGAAGTGTATAGCTGAGCAAAATCTTTGCCCTTTAGGGAAAAAATCAATAGGCAATGTCCACTCCTTTATAGTAGAAATCAATAGGCAATGTCCAATACTGAGAAATCTAGAAGTAGTGGTATAAACATATCAATTCAGATAATACCAGGAGAAAACAGCTAACCAAAATAGTTGAAAGAGATGTCCTCTGGGAAGCAGAAATTAAGAATGTGAAGAGATGATTTAAGAGACAACTGTAAGCCTTATAATAGTTTTTGATTCTTAAATTATTTCCATGTAGTACTTTGATGAACAAACTTTGAAAAGGAAACAAATAAATGGATACTATAAAATTATTCATAGCAAAATTGATAACACTTGACATTGAAAACATTTCACAATAGTGTTTCAGAATGACTGATTTCACAATGTGCAGAATGAATTGCATGAGGTAAGAGATTAGAAGAAAAGAAACCAGAAACGAGACTTTGAGCTAATTCAGATGGTAGACGCTGAGGCCCTGAACTGGATGGGTATCCCTGAAATTGGAAAAGTAGTGACATATTAGAATATATTTTGGTAGTTAAAAAAGTAACTAAAAAGATATCCAGGAAAGACTGCATATTCCATAACCATCACTAATAGGCATTCTCAAGTAATTTTTCAGGACTTTTGCAATAATGAGTACAATTCTGTAATTTAAAACAAACACAAGTTAAAAGAAATCCAAGGTTACTCTTATTTATTGCGATATTCCTTTCAAAATGCTTTTGTAGTTTTAGTGTCCATAATGAGCAGTCTTGACAGTTTTTTGGTACACAGGGCAACTTTTGAAGCATGAGGTAGAATTGCAGTATGATGTCATAGTAGTATCTCCAGTTCTACAGATTCAGAAATCAACATTTTCTGGTTTTAAAACCAGAATATATACCATATTCCTGATAAAGACCTCAAGCGATTTCTCAGCTCTTGGAAGTACCAACACACCTTGCTTTTCTTCCTGTGGCATTTACCTTATTCTGCCTTGAATAATTGTTTTGTTTTGTTTTGTTTTGTTTTGTTTTGTTTTTCTGAGACAGAGTCTCACTCTATTGCTCAGGCTGGAGTGCAGTGAAACAATTTCAGCTCACTGCAACCTCCACCTGCTGGGTTCAAGTGATTCTCATACATCAGCCTCCCAAGTAGCTGGGACCACAAGTGCATGACATCAGGCCCGGCTAATTTTTGTATTTTTGGTGGAGACGATGTTTCCTCCTATTTGCCAGGCTGGTTTTGAACTCCTGACCTCAAGTGGTCCGCCCACCTCGGCCTCCCAAAGTGCTGGGATTACAGGCATGAGCCACCATGCCCAGCCTGCCTTGTATAATTTTTAATTGCTTTCATTCTTATGAATCAATAAGGCAATTTTAATAGGCATGGATACCACAAACATGTGGGTCCTCAATAAAGATTTGTTGAATTGAATTGACTGTTCATATTTATACATGCTTATAGAAATTTAATTATTCCCTTCTAGAGGAGAGGAGCTCAGTTTCCTCAAGGAATAAGGAATTAAGGAAACTGAGCCCCTCTCCTCCAGAAGGGAATAATTCTTCCTCATTTAATTCCTTAGATCAGTTGTTCTTGATCCTGGTTGCACATTATTAATAAAATCACTGGAGACTTTTAAAACAAATTCTGATGCTCAAGTCAGTAAAATATCTGGGTGTGTGAAGCCTCTATATTTTTTTTCTAAATTCTCCTCTTGAATTTAATGTGTATCAGAGATTGAGAATTACTGGATTAGACCATCTACAGCTTTGGTTCCAAACCTAGTTGGGTATCAGAATCACCTAAGATTTGTATATAAGGAATTGATGGGCTATGAGAGAGTATATCATAATCATTTATCTCTTGGTATTTCCCCCTTCTCTGCAGTATGCCGGTCTCCTTTGACTTGGTTTAATTTCTGCCTAGAATGAAGATTTTGAGGTTGGAACAAGTCAGCACCTATGAGCTGGTTTCAAGACCCTGGGGAAGCAAACTGAATAACATTACTGAAATGCTGGCCGGGCGCGGTGGCTCAAGCCTGTAATCCCAGCACTTTGGGAGGCCGAGACGGGCGGATCACAAGGTCAGGAGATCGAGACCATCCTGGCTAACCCGGTGAAACCCCGTCTCTACTAAAAAATACAAAAAACTAGCCGGGCGAGGTGGCGGGCGCCTGTAGTCCCAGCTACTGGGGAGGCTGAGGCAGGAGAATGGCGTGAACCCGGGAGGCGGAGCTTGCAGTGAGCTGAGATCTGGCCACTGCACTCCAGCCTGGGCGACAGAGCGAGACTCCGTCTCAAAAAAAAAAAAAAAAAAAAAAAAATTACTGAAATGCTTTCTGTAATGCTGTACTTGCAAAAGATTGTAGTGCCCTTTCACCAGAAATAGGTAATATTTATGTTAAATATTGTGACCATTTCCTCCTAATATCACATTATAATATTCTTCGTGCTATTTGCACTGCAAATAAACATATCCGCTACTAAATAATAATTTTTTATTAATCATCCCACAATGATAAATTCGTACGAGCTTTTTAATAGTCTGTCAGATAGGTTGGAATATCACCTGCATTTTGCACATGAGCAAACTGAAGTTAAAATTTGTTCAGAGCAGCTACACTAGACTTTCTGTCACCTGGTTGCAACATTAGTGTTTTTCTACTCCAATATGTTCACTGTCTTCTTTGCAAAGAAGTAGAAACTTATTTCTTTTTTTTAAAAAAGTCAGATTTCAAGTTCTAAATATGCAATTTATTTTCTGATGAATATTTCCCTTTAAGAAACAGAACATTTGGAATAGTGAATATTCTAAGCAATCAGACCTGTGCAATTTGTATAATCATTTTATATGTTAGTCATGTTTGTATTCTTCCACATGAAAACAACTGGTCATGCTTAAAATACATTTCATGTAAAACTGCCAGCAGCACAGCTTTGAAATAGATTTTTATCCTATAGAAATGCAGAAGAGTTTAACAAAAATGAAGAAGAGTCTGTCAAAGGATTGTTTTTCCATGTTGGCATCTTAGGCACTTAATACCTGGTTCTTGAAAATAATAACAATGGGTGTTAGCATTCATGATACATGCACTTTGCTCATCAGATGTGCATCAACAAGACACAATCTGACCTTCCTGTGCAGAAAAAAGAAAGATTTTATTTTGGAAAAGCCAGAAGGAGACTGGAGTGGTTATATACAGGCGTCTAATTGCAGCTATTTAAAACATAAAATAATTGTTTAAAATCTCTTCACAGAGAAAAGCTTGTCTGCTACCAGCTGTATTTTTCCACGCTCTTTTCTACTTTTGTGGAGATCAACTCCTTTGTTATTCTCCCAAAATGTTTAAATAGACCGGAGCTGTAGTTTGAAACACAATGAGAAACGCTAGAGCCGTATAAAATGTTAAAAAGCTACAAGAACATGTCTAATTAATTCTTTGAATGCTATTTCATTTTAGAATGTAAAATGAAGAGGGGAAGAGCTTGAACGGGGAGTTAAGACCTTATTTTTAGCCCTGATTCCACCACAAACTTATTATATAACCTTTGGGCAGTTCTCAGAGCCCGTATTTCCTCATGTGTGAAATGAAGGCATTAGGCTAGAATGATCTTCCCTCCCTGCCTGAACATTTCATAATGCTACATTTCTACATTTCTCAAGTTTAACCTTCATTCTACACTGAATATATCTAAAATTTTATGTAGATCCTCTCTTGAAAAATTATTTCACTGCTACTAACACTGTTTTTCAAATTGTGGTCTTCAAACTTCCTTTTAACAGAACCCACCTGGAATTTATATTAAAAATGCAGATTCTAGGACCTGCCCAAGCCTAAAGATCCAAAATCTTTAGGAAGAGAGGGAGGATTCAAGAATATATGTATGTATGTGTATGTGTGTATATATGTATGTATGTGTATGTGTGCATATATATGTGTATACACACATATGTATATATATAATATTTCTCAAAATAAGACAAACAAGTGGCCAACAGATATATTTTCAAATGTTCAACATTGCTAATCATCAGAGAAATACAATTTTTAAGAACTATCTCAACTATCTCACAAAGTAAATTTTATCTTATTTTTAAATTTTTTAATTTCAATAGTTTGGGGGAACAGGTGGTTTTTGGTTACATGGATTAGTAATGGTGTAATGGTGATTTCTGAGATTGTGTGGCACCTGTCACCTGAGCAGTGTGCACTGTATCCAATTTGTAGTCTTTTATTCTTCACCAGCCTCCCACCTTTCCCCAGAAGTCCCCAGAGTTCATTACATACTCATGCCTTTGCATCCTCATAGCTTGGCTCCCATTTATAAGTAAAAACATACAAATGTTTAGTTTTCCATTCCTGAGTTACTTCACATAGAGGAATGATCTCCAATTCCATCCAGGTTCCTGTGAATGCCATCATTTTGTTCCTTTCTTATGGCTAGTGTAGTACTCCACAGCATGTGTATATATTTATTTTTTCTTTATCCAGTCATTGGTTGATGAACATTTAGGCTGGTTTCATATTTTTGCAATGCAAATTGTGCTGCAATAAATATGTGTGTGCAAGTGTCTTTTTCATATAATGACTTATTTTCCTCTGGATAGAAATCCAGTAGTGGGATTGCTAGATCAAATGATAGTTCTACTTTTAGTTCTTTAAGGAGTCTCCATATTGTTTTCCATACTGGTTGTACTAGTTTACATTCCCACCAGCAATGTAAAAGTGTTCCATTTTCACCACATCCACGTCAACATTGATTATTTTTTTGATTTTTTTAATTATGTCCATTTGTACAGGAGTAAAGTGGTATTGCAATAGGTTTGATTTACATTTCCCTGATTATTAGTGATGTTGAGTATTTTTTAATATGTTTGTTGACCATTTGTGTATCTATTTTTTAGAATTGTCTATTCATGTCCTTAGCCCACTCTTTGATGGGATTATTTGATATTTGTCTTACTGATTGGTTTCAGCTCCTTGTAGATTCTGATATTAGTCCTTTTTGATGCATAGTTTTGGAATATTTTCTCCAATTCTGTGGGCTGTCTGTTTACTCTTCTGATTATTTCTTTTGCTGTGTAGAAACTTTTTAGTTTAATTAAGTCTATCTTTGTTTTTGACGCATTTGCTTTTGGGTTCTTGGTCATGAACCCTTTGCCTAAGACAATATCTAGAAGAGTTTTTCCAATGTTATCTTCTAGAATTTGTACAATTTTAGGTCATAGATTTAAGTCTTTGATCCATCTTGAGTTGATTTTTGTATAAGGTGAGAGATGAGGATCCAGTTTCATTCTTCTACATGTTGCTTGTCAATTATCCCAGCACCACTTGTTGAATAGAGTGTCCTTTCCACACTTTATGTTTCTGTTTGCTTTGTTGAAGATCAGTTGGCTGTAGGTATTTGGCTTTATTTCTGGGTTCTCTATTCTGTCACGTTGGTCTATGTGCTTATTTTTACACCGGTACCATGCTGTTTTGGTGACTATAGCCTTGTAGTATAGTTTGAAATTGGGTAATGTGATGCCTCTGGATTTGTTCCTTTTGCTTGATTTTGCTTTGGCAATGTGGGCTCCTTTTTGATTCCATATGAATTTTAGGAATTTTTTTTGTAGTTCTGTGAAGAATGATGATGGCATTTTGAGAGGAATTGCATTGAATTTGTAGATTGCTTTTGGCAGTGTGGTCATTTTCACACTATTGATTCTAACCATCCATGAGCATGAGATGTATTTCCATTTGTTTGTGTCACCAATGATTTCTTTCAACAGTGTTTTGTAGTTTTCCTTGTAGAGGCCTTTCTCCTCCTTGGTTAGCTATATTCCTAAGTGTTTTATTTTATTTTATTTTATTTTATTTTTTGCAGCTGTTGTAAAAAGGGTTGAATTCTGGATTTGATTCTCAGCTTGGTTTTTGTTGTTTTATAGTAGCACTCCTGATTTGTGTACATTGATTCTGTATCCTGAAACTTTATGGAATTCATTTATCAGATCTAAAAGCTTTTTGAATGAATCTTTAGGGTTTTCTAGGTATACGATGACACAATCATATCATCGGCGACAGTTTAACTTTCTCTTTACTGATCTGGTTGCTTTTTATCTCTTTTTTATTTATTTGTTTGCTCTGGCTAGGACTTCCAGTACTATGCTGAATAGAAGTGGTGAAAGTGGACATCCTTGTCTTGTTCCAGTTCTCACGGGGAATACTTTCTACTTTTCCCTGTTCAGTATAATGCTGGCTGTGGGTTTGTCATAGATGGCTTTTAATTCGTTAAGATATGTCTCTTCTGTGCCGATTTTGCTGAGAGTTTTAATCATAAACGGATAGTAGATGTTGTCAAATGCTTTTTCTGCATCTGTCGAGATGATCATATGATTTTTGTTTTTAATTCCATGTATGTGGTGTATCACATTTGTTGACTTGCGTGTGTTAAACCATCCCTGCATCCCTGGTATGAAAGCCACTTGATCATGGTGTATTATCTTCTTGATATGCTGTTGGATTCAGTTAGCTAGTATTTTGTTGAGGATTTAGCATCTATGTTCATCAGGGATATTGATGTGTAGTTTTCTGTTTTTGTTATGTCCTTTCCTGGTTTTGGTTTAGGGTGATACTGGCTTCATAGCACAAATTAGGGAGTTTCCCTTTTTCTCTATCTTTTCGAATAGTTTAAGTAAGATTGCTACCAATTCTTCTTTGAATGTTTGATAGAATTCAGCTGTGAGGCCAGGCATGGTGGCTCACACCTGTAATTCCAGCACTTTGGGAGGTCGAGGAGGGTGGATCACTTGAGGTCAGGAGTTTGAGACCAGCCTACTCAACGTGATGAAACCTCATCTCTACTAAAAATACAAAAATTAGCCAGGCATGGTGGTGGATGCCTATAATCCCAGCTACTCAGGAGATTGAAGCAAGAGAATAACTTGAACCCAGGAGGTGGAGGTTGCAGTGAGCTAAGATCACGCCACTGCACTCCAGTCTGGGCAACAGAGCAAGACTCTGTCCGAAAAAATAAATAAATAAACAAGATTTTAGCTGTGAATCCATCTGGTCCAGGACTTTTTTGTTGTTGTTGTTGTTGTTGGCAATTTTAAAATTACTGTTTCAATCTTGCTACTTGTTATTGGTCTGTTCAGAGTTTCTGTTTCTTCCTGTTTTAATCTAGGAGGGTTGTGTATTTCCAGGAATTTATTTATTTCCTTGAGGTTTTCTAGTTTGTGCACATAAAGTTGTTTATAGTAGCCTTGAATGATCTTTTGTATGTCTGTGGTATCAATTGTAATATCTCTTGTTTCATTTCTAATTGACCTTTTTAAATCTTCTCTCTTCCTTTCCTGGTTAATCTTGCTAAAGGTCTATCAATTTTGTTTATCTTTTCAAAGAATCAGCTTTTTGTTTCATTTATCTTTTGTATTTTTTGTTTTAATTTCAATTAATTTCATTTAATTTCTGCTGTGATCTTTGTTATTTCTTTTTTCTGCTGTGTCTGGGTTTGGTTTGTTCTTGTTTCTTTAGTTCTTTGAGGTGTGACTTTAAAGTGTCTATTTGTGCTCTTTCAGACTTTTTAATGTAGGCATTTAATGCTATAAACTTTCCTCTTAGCATTGCTTTTGCTGTACCCCAGAGGTTTTGATAGGTTGTGTCACTATTATCATTCAGTTGAAAGAATTTTTTATTTTCATTTTGATGTCATTATTGACCCAAAGATCATTCAGGAGCAGATTGTTTAATTTCCATGTATTTGTATAGTTTTCAGGGTTCTTTTTGGAATTAATTTCCAATTTTATTCCACTGTGGTCTGAGAGGGTACTTGATATAATTTCAATTTTCTTAAATTTATTGAGACATTTTTTTGGCCTATCACATGGTCTATCTTGCAGAATGTTCCATGTGCTGATGAAAACAATGTATATTCTGCAGTTATTGGGTAGAATGTCCAATAAATATCTGCTAAGTTCAATTCTTATAGTGTATAGTTTAAATCCATTGTTTCTTTGTTGACTTTCTGTCTTGATGACCTGTCTAGTGTTGTCAGTGGAGTATTGAAGTCCCTCACTATTATTGTGTTGCCATCTATCTCATTTCTTAGGTCTAGCAGTAAGGTTTAATAAATTTGGGAGCTCCAGTGTTAGATGCATATGTATTTAGGATTGTAATATTTTCCTGTTGGACTTATCTTTTTAGCATTATATAATGTTCCTTCTTATGTTTTTTAACTGTTGTTTTTTTAATATCTGTTTTGTCTGATATAAGAATAGCCATTTCTGCTCATTTCTGTTTTTTATTTGTATGGAATATCTTTTTCCACCCCTTTACTTTAAGTTTGTGTGAGTCTTTATGTGTTAGGTGAGTCTCTTAAAGACAGAAAATACTTGGTTGGTGGTTTTTTTAAATCCATTATGCCATTCTGTATCTTTTAAGTGGAGCATTTAGGCCATTGACATTCAATATTAGTATTGAGATGTGAGGTACCATTCGATTCATCATGCTCATTGTTGACTGAATACCTTGGTTTGTTTTTATCATTGTGCTATTGTTTTACAGGCCTTGCATGAGATTTATATTTAAGGAGGTTTTCTGGATACAAAATTATTGGCTGATAATTACTTTGTTTGAGGAGGCTAAAGATAGGACCCCAGTCCCAACTGGCTTGAAGGGTTTCTGCTGAGAAATCTGCTATTAATCGGATAGGTTTTTCTTTATAGGTTACCTGATGTTTTTGCCTCAAAGCTCTTAAGATTCTTTCCTTTGTCTTAACTTGAGACAATCTGATGACTATGTGCCTAAGTGATTATCTTTTCACAATGAATTTCCCAGATGTTCTTTGAGCTTCTTGTATTTGGACGTCTAGTTCTCTAGCAAGACCAGGGGAGTTATTCTTGCTTATTCCCTCAAATATGTTTTTCAAACTTTTAGATTTATCTTTTTTCTCAGGAACATCAATTATTCTTAGATTTGGACATTTAACATAATCCCAATTTCTTGGAGGCTTTGTTCATTTTTTAAAAATTCTTTTTTTCTTTGTCTTTCTTGGATTGGGTTAATTCAAAAGCCTTGTCTTCAAGCTCAGAAGTTCTTTCTTCTACTTGTTCTAGTCTATTGTTGATACTTTCCAGTGCATTTTTTATTTCTCTAAGTATGTCTTTCATTTCCAAAAGTTTTGATTGTTTTTTCTTTATGATGTCTATTTCTCTGGAAAATTTTTCGTCCATATTCTATATGTTTTTTAAATTTCTTTAAGTTGGTTTTCACTTTTCTCT
The DNA here is from genome assembly GCF_049350105.2 of Macaca mulatta. Classification (NCBI taxonomy): domain Eukaryota; kingdom Metazoa; phylum Chordata; class Mammalia; order Primates; family Cercopithecidae; genus Macaca; species Macaca mulatta. Next base: position 103,509,485 of record NC_133409.1, read on the forward strand.
GGTATCTCCTTGAGTAACTTAATAATCATCCTTCTGAATTCTTTATCTGGCAATTCAGGGATTTCTTTTTGGTTTGGATCCACTGCAGGGGAGCTAGTATAATCTTTTGGGGGATGTTATAGAATCTTGTTTTCTCATATTTCCAGAATTAGTTTTCTGATTTCTTCTATTTGGGTAGGCTATTTTGGTGGAAAGATCTTGAACTCAAGGACTGCTGTTCAAATTCTTTGGTCCCATGGGGTGATCCCTTGATGTGGTGCTCTCCTCTTTATGCTAGGAATGTGGCTTCCTGAGAGCCAAACTGGAGTAATTTTTACTGCTCTTCTGCCACCCAGTGGGGCTATCATGCTCTGGGCTGGTGTTGTGGAATTTTTGCAGAGTCCTGTGATGTGATCCATCTTCAGCCATGGATACCAGCACCTGATCTGGTGGCGGTGACAGGGGAGTGAAGTAGACTCTGTGAGAGTCGTTGGTTGTAGTTTTGTTTAATATGCTGCTTTTCTTGAATACTGGTTATGTTAGCAGTGAAGTTGTCACGTGGACAGACTCAGGATCTCTGTTTAGTCAGGATGTTGCAGGAAGTGGAATTAACTGTAGTTTTCTCTTTCCTTGGAGCAGGGTTATTCTGTTATGAGTTGCTCTAATGGCTGGAATTGGTTGACCTGTATCCAGGAGGTGGCACTTTTAAGAAAGCCCCAGCTGTGATAGTAGAAGGGGGACAGAAGCTTGCCCTAAGTTGGCCAGGATAAGCATTCAGGTTTCTCAGGCAATGGGTGGGACCATAAAGCTCCCAACAAGAGTATATGTTTTTTGTGTTTGGCTACCAGAAGAGGTAGAGAAATACCATCAGGTAGGAGCGGGGTTAGGTGGGGTCTGAGCTCAGACTCTTCTTGGTCAGAACTTGCAGCAGCCACTGTGGGGGGCAGTGGGGCATGGTTTTCAAGCCAACGGAGTTATGTTCAAAAGGGAGTATGGCTGCCTCTGCTGCATCATACAGGTCACCAGGGAAGTTGGGGGAAGCCAACAGTGACAGGCCTCACCCAGCTCCCACACAGCCAGCAAGGCTGGTCTCACTCTTGCCATGCCTCCCTAATAGTTTATATTCAGGTAGCCCATGCACAGGACTCGGATCTTGCCCCAGGCAAGAAGCCTCCCAGCTGAGAAAGCTATCATGGCTTTCAGGCGTTGCCTCTCCCTGTCTGCACACAATGTTGGCTGTAGCTCCAGTGCTTATATCTGCAGCATTTCCTGTTCACCCCCTGGATTCGGCTCAAGAAAATTTGAGCTTGGTTGAAATTATTACAAAGTTCAGTTGGAAACTTCTTTCACCCTGTGACCTCTCCTTAGTTCCGCTGGCTGCCTTCCTCAAGGAGCCCTGTGAGATAAAGTCAGGGGTGGCTTCCCTAGGCTGAAGCTGTGAAATGAGCATGCCTACAAGGCTCTTCCTATTGCTTCTTCTACTTTAATGTTTTGCTTGACTCCCTAAGTCTATTATATCCTTCTCCGATTATGTGAATTTTCAGGTTCCTCTCTGGAGATGTGTGTTTGGAGGCAGGTTTTTCCCTCTCATGCTTTGGGAACTCAGTTTTTCAGCTGCCTCTCAGAGTTTTCAGTGGTGAGCTGCTTCTTCCACAGTACCTGTGAACTTTTTCAGTCTTCCTGGCATGTTCTTGTGGTGGTTCTTAGAACAAAAGTTCATAGCATGAGTCTCCACACACTGTTCCGTCCATCCAAGTGGGAGCTGCGTGTTAGTCATGACTCCTATCCACCATTTTCAAGAGAAATGCAAATTAATACCACAATAAGTTATTACCTCACACTTATTAGATTGGCTATTATAAAAAAATGAAAGATAACAAGTATTGGTGAGGACGTGGAGAAAGGGGAACCCTTGTACATTGTTGTAGTATTCTAAATTAGTACATTTTGGAAAACAGTATGGAGATTCCTTAAAAAACTAAAAATAGCATTATCACATAACTCAGAAATCCCACTCCTGGGTATGTATCCAATAAGGTATGTAGTATATCCAATATAGTATATAATATATCCAATGTAGTATATAATGAATATACTGGTAGCCAAGAAGTGGTTAATGGGGGCCTTGGGCAAGACCCAGTACGTTGCTGATTTCAGATATGACCCAGCACAGTCCTAACAGGGGTCGCCACATGGGTGCTTGTGTCACCCTTCCCCCAGCTCCAGGCAACTCAGAGAGTGATTCCATTTGCTTGGAAGAAAGTAAGGGAAGACAATAAGAGTCTCTTCCTGGTAATCCAGGAAATTCTTCCAGATTTTATCCAAGACCACAAAGGTGATAATCCTACAAGACTGCAAGAGCCATAGCATTACTGGGCTTGGGAAGCATCTAATGCACATATGGCTGCAGTGACCAAAAGCTTAGATTACAACATTCAGACCCCTTCAAATACCTGCAAAGCAGTCCCAAGGACAGGTACAAATAAGCCCAGACTGCAAAGACTGCAGTAAGTACTTAGCTCTTCAATGCACAGACACTAATGAACATTTACAAGCATTAAGACCATCCACGAAAATATGAACACATCAAACGAACTAAATAAGGCATCATGGATCAATTCTTAAGGCAGAGATGTGTGACCTTTCAGAAAACTGAAAATAACTATTTTGAGGAAACTCAACAAAATTCAAGATAACAGAGAGAATGAATTTAGAATCCTATTTGATAAATTTAACAGATTGAGGTAATTAAAAATAATCAAGAAGAATTCTGCCATTGAAAAATGCAATTGACATACTGACAAATGCATCAGTCTATTAACAACAGAATTGATCAAGCAGAAGAAAGAATTAATGAACTTGAAGACAGGCTGTTTCAAAGTAGACAGAGAAGACAAAAGAAAAAAGAATATAAAAGGATAAAGCATACCTATAAGGTGTAGAAAATAGCTTCAAAAGGACAAATCTAAGAGTTACTGGCCTTAAAGAGGAGCAGAGAGGATGATTGGGGTAGAAAGTTTATTCAAAGGAGTAATAACAGAGAACTTTCCAGAACTAGCGAAAGATATCAATATTTAAGTACAAGATTATAGAACACCAAGCAGATTTAACCCAAAGAAGACTACCTCAAGGTATTTATATAATTAAATTCACATAAAGATAAAGGATCCTAAAAGTAGCAAGAGAAAAGAAACAACTAGTATATAATGGAGGTCCACTATGTCTGACAGCAGACTTTTCAGTGGAAACATTACAAGCCAGGAGAGAGTGGCATGACAGGAGAGAATGCTGAAGGAAAACCCCATTTTCTCCTAGAATGATCTATCCTTCAAATATGAAGAATAAATAGATTTTCCCAGACAAACAAAAGCTGAGGCATTTCATCAACACCATATTTGACCTGCGAGGAATGCTAAAGGGGTTCTTCAACCCAAAAGAAAAGGACATTAATAAGCAGTAAGAAATCATGTGAAGATGCAAAACTCACTGGTAATAGTAAGTACATAGAAAAACGCAGAATAGTATAACATTATAATTTTGGTGTGTGAACCACTCATATCTTGAGTAAAAAACTAAAAGATGAACCAATCAAAAATAATGACTACAACCACTTTTGGCTCACGCCTGCATTCCCAGCACTTTGGGAGGCCAAGGTGGGTGGATCACCTGAGGTCAGGAGTTCGAGACCTGCCTGGCCAACATGGTGAAACCCTATCTCTACTAAAAATACAAAAATTAGCTGGACATGGTGGCCGGTGCCTATAATCCCAGCTACACTGGAGACTGAAGCAAGAGAATCACTTGAACCCAGGAGATGGAGGTTGCAGTGAGCTGAGATTGTGCTACTGCACTCCAGCCTGGTTGACAGAGGGAGACTCCATCTCAAAAACAAACAAACAAACAAACAAACAAACAAAAATTTAAAAAGGGAGAGGGAGCAGAGTTAAAGTGTAGAGTTTTTGTTAGTTTTCTCTTTGCTTATTTGTTTGTTTTTATGCAATGAATATTAAGTTGTCACTATTTAAAATAATGGGTTATAAAACACCATTTGCAAGCCTCATGACAACTTAAAATCAAAAAACATACAACAGATATACAAAAAATAAAAAGCAAGAAATTAAATCATACCATGAGAGCAAATAACGTTTACTTTTTAGAAGGAGAAAAGAAGACTACAGAACAATCAGAAAATAAATCACATGGTACTTCTAGTTCTAGCTCCTTGAGGAATCGCCATACTGTTTTCCATAATGGTTGAACTAGTTTACAATCCCACCATCCCATTACTGGGTATATACCCAAAGGATTATAAATCATGCTGCTATAAAGACACACACACACGTATGTTCATTGCGGCACTATTCACAATAGCAAAGACTTGGAATCAACCCAAATGTCCATCAGTGACAGACTGGATTAAGAAAATATGGCACATATACACCATGGAATACTATGCAGCCGTAAAAAAGGATGACTTTGTGCCCTTTGTAGGGACATGGATGCAGTTGGAAACTATCATTCTCAGCAAACTATTGCAAAGAACAGAAAACCAAACACCACATGTTCTCACCCGGAAGGTGGGAACTGAACAATGAGATCACTTGGACTCAGGAAGGGGAACATCACACAGTGGGGCCTATTATGGGGAGGGGGGAGGGGGGAGGGATTGCACTGGGAGTTATACCTGATGTAAAGGACGAGTTGATGGGTGCTGACGAGTTGATGGGTGCAGCACACCAACATGGCAGAAGTATACATATGTAACAAACCTGTACGTTATGCACATGTACCCTAGAACTTAAAGTATAATAATAATAAAAAAAAGAAAATAAATTACAAAATGTCAGGAGAAAGTCTTTACTTATCAATAGTAACATTGAATATAAATGGACTAAATCTTCCAATCAAAAGGCAGAGAATGACTAAATGGATTAAAAAAGAAGGCCCAATGATCCTTTGCTATGAGAAACATCCTTTACGTATGAAGACACACATAGACTGAAAACAAAGAGATGGAAAAAGATGTTCCATGCAAAAGGAAACCAAAAAAGAGCAGGTATAGCTATACTTTATCAGATAAAATACATTTCAAGACAAAAATCTATTTTAAAAAAGGCAAAGAAGGTCATTATATAATGACAAAAGGTCAATTCAGAGAGAGGATATAACAATTTTAAATATATATTCATCCAACAAGGGAGCCCTCAGACATACAAAGCAAATATTAATAGAGCTAAAGAGAGAGAGAGACCCTAATATAATAATAGCTGGAGACTTCAACACCCCACTTTCAGCATTGACCAGATTATCCAGACAGAAAATCAACAAAGAACTTTGGACTAAATCTGCACTATGGACCAAATTGATCTAATAGATGTTTAATGAACATTTCACCCAATGGCTGCAGAATACACATTCTTCTCTTTAGCACATGGATCATTCTCAAGGATAGACCATATGTTAGGCCACAAAACAAGTCTTAACATTTTCTTGAAAAAAAGGAACTACATCAAACATCCTCTCTGACCACAATATAATAAAACTAGAAATCAACAATTGGAGGAATTTTGGAAACCATACAAACACATGGAAATTAAACAATATCCTCCTGAATGTCCAGTAGGTCAATGAAGAACTTAAGAAGAAAATTTAAAAATTTCTTGAAACAAATTATAAAGGAAACACAACATATCAAAACCTATAGGATACAGCAAAAGCAGTACTATAAATGCCTACATCAAAAAGGTAGAAAAACTTTAAATAAACAACCTAAGAATGTATCTTATAGAACTAGAAAAGTAAAGAGCAAGCCAAACCAACTAAATGTTAGCTTGGTTGCCTAACATGTACACGTGGTATTACATCAACTTAAAAACTTCTGCACAGCAAAAGAAACAATCAACAAAGTGAAAAAGACAACTCACAGAATGGGAGATAATATTTTCAAACTATCCATCTGACAAGGGATTAATAACCAGAATATATAAAGAGCTCAAAAAACTCAATAGAAAAAAAATCTAATAATCCAATTAAACAAGTGGCAAAATATCCGAATAGACATTTATCAAAAGAAGATATGCAAATGGAAAACAGATGTATGAAAAGGTGCTCAACATCATTAATATTCTGAGGAATGCAAATCAAAACTACAAGAAGATATCATCTCATTCCAGTTAAAAGGGCTTTTACCCAAATACAAGCTATCACAATGCTGGCAAAGATGTGTAGAAAAGGGAACCCTCACACACTGTTGGTGGGAATGTAAATTAGTACAACTGCTATGGAAAACAGTTTGAGGTTCCCCAAAAAGCTAAAAATAAAGCTACCATATGATCCAGCAATTCCACTGCTAGGTATATAACCAAAAGAAAGGAAATCAATATATAGAAGAGATACCTGCACTCCCATTTGGCAGCTCTATTCACAATAGGCAAGATTTGGAAGCAACGTAAGTGTTCATCAACAGATGAATGGATAGAGAAAATGTGGTACATATACACAATGGAGTAATAGCCATAAAAAAGAATGAGATCCAGTCATTTGTAACAACATGGATGGAATTGGAGATCATTATGTTAAGTAAAATAAGTCAGGCATAAAAGGACAAATTTCACATGTTCTCATGTGTTGGTGGGAGCTAAAAATTAAAGCAATTAAACTCATGGAGATAGAGAATAGAACAATGATTACTGAGACTGGAAAGGGTAGTGAAGAGAAAGGCGGCATGGTTAATGGTACAAAAATAAAGTTAGGTAGAATGACTAAGAGCTACTATTTGATAGCACAAGAAGGTGTCTACAGTCATCAGTAATTTATTGCACATTTTAAAATAACAAAAGAAGCCAGGAGTGGTGGCCCACACCTGTAATGCCAGCACTTTGGGAGGAAGAGGCAGGCAGATCACCTGAGGTCAGGAGTTTGAGATCAGTCTGGCCAACATGGTGAAACCCCATCTCTACTAAAAATGCAAAAATTAGCCAGGCTTGGTGGCATGCACCTGTAATCCCAGCTACTCAGGAGGCTGAGGCAGGAGAATCACTTGAACCAGGGAGGTGGAGATTGCAGTGAGTCAAGATCATGCCACTGCACTCCAGCTTTGGTGACAGAGCGAGACTTTGTCTCAAAATTAATTAATTAATTAACCAAAAGAGTGTAGATTTTTGTAACACACACAAAAAAGGATAAATGCTTGAGGTGATGGATATTCCATATATCCTGATATGATTATTATGCATTGTATCCCTGTGGCAAAATATCTCCATAAATATACACACCTACTATGTACACACAAAATTAAAAATTAAAAAAAAAAAAGAGCCTGGCTCCTGCCTACCCGCTTGCTTTCTCTCTCACCATGTGATCTCTGCATACTGCTCTCCTTTGCCTTCCCCCATGAGCAGAAGTAGCTTGAGGCTCTCATCAGGTGCAGATGCCCAATGTTGTACTTTCTGGCCATGAGAATTGTGAGCCAAATAAACTATTTTTCTTTCTAAATTACCCAGCCTCAGATATTTCTTTATAGTAACACAAAACAGACTAAGATAAAGGGTACAAAGTTTTAGTTAGACAGGAGAAATAGGTTCTGGTGGTCTAGTGATTATGGTTAATAATATATTGTATATTTCAAAATAGCTAAAATAATGGATTTTAAATGTTCTCACTACAAATAAATGATAAGCACTTGATAGATATGTTAGTCGGATTTTATCATTTTACAATGTATACATGTTATGGAAAAAATCACATTGTATCCCATAAACATATACAATTATTACTTGTCAATTTAAATATATATATTAAATAGATATACTTATATGTCTAATGACATATAATGTTTATATATATGTGGGTGTGTGTATATATGTATGTCTAATGAGTTCCTTGATGATCCTTATTTCTTCTAAAGTTTGAAAACAACTGAAAAACCAAGAAAGGAAAACCTTAGAAGAGGGGACAATAATGGAGCGACAGTGATAATTGCTACCTAGTTTTGGGTGAGGAAGAAATAGATGGAGAGGAAAGTGGGGAGTGATCCAGGTGCAAAGGGTACTCCCGAAGAAGGCATTTCTTTGTTAACATTTCTTGCACTGGGTTCCTTGTTTGCACAGACTGAGATCTGCACTGATTATGATAACTGGTTGTACAAAATTGCCCTGAAATCATAGCATCACCTGATATATTGGGTCTGTAGCTTTTGTTTTCCATGATATTCAAAGCCGGAGATGCTGGTTGTGATTATGTCTAATGAATGAGGAAATGGTTTTCCTGAAAAGGCAGTGAAAAAACTGAAGTAAATGATGATCATTTAAGACAGTCATTTTTTAAACAGTAGAAATAAACTATTTGGTAAATTAAAATATATTCTCTTCATACTTGGGATTTTACTCAAATTTTATTTATCCTGTTTCAGGGGTTGTTTACTAGAATGTTTAAGCTAGATCATTCATTTATGAAAATTCAGGGGAAAACACATTCTTTTTTTTTTTAATACTTTGAGTTCTAGGGTACATGGGCACAAGGTGCAGGTTTGTTACATATGTATACATGTGCCATGTTGGTGTGCTGCACCTGTTAACTCGTCATTTACATTAGGTATATCTCCTAATGCTAACCCTTCCCCCTACCCCCACCCCATGACAGGCCCTGGTGTGTGATGTTCCCCTTCCTGTGTCCAAATGTTCTCATTGTTCAATTCCCACCTATGAGTGAGAACATGCAGTGTTTGGTTTTTTGTCCTTGGAATAGTTTGCTGAGAATGATGGTTTCCAGCCTCATCCATGTCCCTACAAAGGACATAAACTCATCCTTTTTTATGGCTGCATAGTATTCCATGGTGTGTATGTGCCACCTTTGCTTAATCCAGTCTATCATTGATGTACATTTGGGTTGGTTCCAAGTCTTTGCTATTGTGAATAGTGCTGCAATAAACATACATGTGTATGTTTCTTTATAGAAGCATGACTTATAATCCTTTGGGTATCTGCCCAGTAATGGGATGGCTGGGTCAAATACTATTTCTAGTTCTAGATCCTTGAGGAATCATCACACTGTCTTCCACAATGGTTGAACTAGTTTACAGTCCCACCAACAGTGTAAAAGCGTTCCTATTTCTCCACGTCCTCTCCAGCCCGTTGTTTCCTGACTTTTTAATGAGGGCTCTGTTCTGTTCCATTGGTCTACGTCTCTGTTTTGGTACCAGTACCATGCTGTTTTGGTTACTGTAGCCTTGTAGTATAGTTTGAAGTCAGGTAGTGTGATGCCTCCAGCTTTGTTCCTTTGGCTTAGGATTGTCTTGGCAATGCAGGCTCCTTTTTGGTTCCATATGAACTTTAAAGTAGTTTTTCCAATTCTGTGAAGAAAGTCATTGGTAACTTGATAGGGATGGCATTAAATCTATAAATTACCTTGGGCAGTATGGCCATTTGCATGATATTGATTCTTCCTATCCAAGAGCCTAAAATAGATTTGAAAAGGATGAGGGACTTTGCCCCCTTTTCTGTGGTCTGTTGTAAAGTGACTAAGATCAGGCAGAGAATGTGAGGAAGTAGAGGAACACTTAAGCTCTTTGATACAGATTAATTTGAAATTGACAGGCAACTACCATAAAAATTAATCTAGTTCTTAGAAAGTTGCACTGCCCATTTCCTTACCTGATTGGTACTCTACTTGAATAAGGATAAAACAAACAAGTTAAATAAAAATGATATATTAAGCATACCAGCAGCAAAATAAATCAGAGCAACCAGGAGAAAATGCATAAGGTTAAGACAATGTTCCAGTTAACGTTTGTTCCATTCAATTTGGTTTGGTGTAGCTGGGGTTAGCTATGTCTTTGTATTTTCAGTTCTTTTCAGATGAATTCTTTCTGTTAGAACTCATGTTCTTTCTATCATCTTTTGATTTTTTCCTTTTCCATATTAAAAGACTTCTGGAAAACCGAAAATATAAATGTCGTTTGTAAAAATTGTTCTTGTCCTGGTATTAATGAAAATTAAACAGCTATGCCTGAGATATCAATGTCCAACTAATCTCAATACTAAAAACTCAGTCATTGTGCAGTTTTAATTAAATTGATAGCTATCTTTGGTTAACACGATTTCATTCCAGAAAAGACAAAAATGTCAAAAGTGGATATTAAACATTAAGAGAGCTTTTATTCTTAATATACTTAATACAGTATATATCAGTATGTAATTATCAAATATAGAAGGCTAATAATTTTTTAAAACCTTAGAACATAATGAATTCATTGTCAACGAAAACTCTCATGGAAATTTCTGAAGGCAAAGACTCAAAATATAATTGAATATTCTTTTTGAAATGAACAAAACTTCCATAATTATTCTATAGACTAGCGAGGTAAAATGTTTCCCTTGCCTTTCAAAAGTTTTTCTTACAGAAGTAAAGAACATGTAATCTATGGTTCTGAATCAAAACCTACAGACTTACTTATAGCCTTCCATTGCTTCTCTGGTTAAAACAAAGTCAAAAGTAGGAGCATCACATGTTATTTAAAGTCAAATTGTGTGTCCCCAATTTCCTAAATCTTTTTCTTGGACATATAGCCAACAAGCTGCATGGCAAGCACATAGAAGAGACCCATTAAATATTTACATAAATGAATTGTTTTGCTTCAGTTCATTTTCTGAAAAAAAAAGAATGGGTTCCTACTCTTTTTTAAGATTGAATTTAGTGGGGGTTTGGCCAAGATGGCTGAATGGGAACAGCTCAGGTCTGCAGCTCCCAGTGAGATTGACGCAGAAAGCGGGTGATTTCTGCATTTCCAATTGAGGTACCCAGTTCATCTCATTGGGACTGGTTTGACAGTGGGTGCAGCCAGCCCACGGAGGGCGAGCTGAAACAGGGTAGGGTATCTATCACCTCATCCAGGAAGCACAAGGGGTCAGGGATTTCATTCCCCTAGCCAAGGGAAGCCATGAGAAACTATACCCAGAGGAATGGTGAACTCTGGCCCAGATACTGCACTTTTCTCAGGGCCTTCACAATCGGCAGACCAGGCAATACCCTCCGGTGCCTGGCTCAGCCGGCCCCACCTCCATGGAGCCCAGCAAGATGGGATCCACTGGCTTGAAATTCTCGCTGACAGCACAGCAGCAGTCTGAGATCCACCTGGGACGCTGGAGCTTGGTTGGGGGAGGGGCATCCGCCAATACTGAGGCTTGAGTACCTGGTTTTATCCTCACAGTGTAAGCAAAGCCGCTGGGAACTTCAAACTGGGCAGAGCCCAGGGCAGCTCAGCAAGGCTGCTCTGACCAGACTGCCAGATTTCTCCTCTCTGGGAAGGGCATCTCTGAAAAACAGGTAGCAGCCCAATTCAGGAACTTATAGATAGAACCCCCATCTCGCTGGGACAGAGCATCTGGGGAAAGGGGCAGTTGTGGGCACAGGTTCAGCAGACTAAGCGTCCCTCCCTGACAGCTCTGAAGAGAGCAGCAGACTTCCCAGCACAGTGTTCGAGCTCTGCTAAGGGTCAGACTGCCTCCTCAAGTGGGTCCCTGACCCCGATGTATCCTGACTGGGAGACACTTCCCAGTAGGGGCCAACAGACACCTCATACAGGAGAGCTCTGGCTGGCATCTGGCAGGTGCCCCTCTGGGAGGAAGCTTCCAGAGGAAAGAACAGGCAGCAATCTTTGCTGTTCTGCAGCCTTCACTGGTGATACCCAGGCAAACGGTCTGGAGTGGACCTCCAGCAAACTCCAGCAGACCTGCGGCAGACGGGCCTGACTATTAGAAGGAAAACTAACAAATAGAAAAAAAAAGTAGCTTGTCCACTCAGAGATCCCATCCAAAGGTTACCAACATCAAATACTAAAGGTAGATAAAACCATAAAGATGGGGAGAAACCGGCACAAAAAGGCTGAAAATTCCAAAAATCACTATGCCTCTTCTCTACCAAAGGATCACAACTCCTCGCCAGTAAGGGAACTAAACTGGATGGAGAATGAGTTTGACAAATTGACAGAAGTAGGCTTCAGAAGTTGGGTAATAACCAACTCCTCCAAGCTAAAGGAGCATGTTCTAACACAATGCAAGGAAGCTAAGAACCTTGAAAAAAGGTTAAACAAATTGCTAACTAAAATAACCAATTTAAAGAAGAACATAAATGACCTGATGGAGCTGAAAAACACAGCACGTGAACTTCGTGAAGCACACACAAGTATCAATAGCCGAATCGATCAAGTGGAAGAAAGGATATCAGAGATTGAAGATCAACTTAATGAAATAAAAAGAGAAGAAAACATAAGGGAAAAAAAAGAATAAAAAGGAACGAACAAAGCCTCCAAGAAATATGGGACTATGTGAAAGATCAAATCTACGTCTGATTGGTGTACTTGAAAGTGACGGGGAGAATGGAACCAAGTTGGAAAACACTCTTCAGGTGATTGTCCAGGAGAACTTCCCCAACCTAGCAAGACAGGCCAACATTCAAATTCAGGAAATACAGAGAACACCACAAAGATGCTCCTCGAGAAGAGCAATCCCAAGACAAATAATCGTCAGATTCACCAAGGTTAAAATTAAGGAAAAAACGTTAAGGGCAGTCAGAGAGAAAGGTCAGGTTACCTACAAAGGGAAGCCCATGAGATTAACAGCAGACCACTCTGCAGAAACCCTACAAGCCAGAAGAGAATGGGGGCCAATATTCAACATTCTTAAAGAAAAGAAGTTTCAACCGAGACTGAGCTTCATAAGTGAGGGAGAAATAAAATCTTCTATAGACAAGCAAATACTGAGAGATTTTGTCACCACCAGACCTGCCTTACAAGAGCTTCTGAAGGGAGCACTAATAATGGAAAGGAACAATTGGTACCAGCCACTGCAAAAACATACCAAATTGTAAAGACCATCGACACTATGAAGAAACTACATCAAGTAACGGGCAAAACAACCAGCTAGCAACATAATGACAAGATCAAATTCACACATAACAATATTAACCTTAAATGTAAAAGAGCTAAATGCCCCAATTAAAAAACACAGACTGGCAAATTGGATAAAGAGTCAAGACCTATCAGTGGGCTAAATTCAGGAGACCCATCTCTCATGCAAAGACACACATAGGTTCAAAATAAAGGGATGGAGGAATATTTACCAAGCAATGGAAAGCAAAATAAAGCAGGAGGTGCAATCCTAATCTCTGATAAAGTAGACTTTAAAGGAGCAAAGATCAAAAGAGACAAAGAAGGGTATTACGTAATGGTAAGGGATCAATGCATCAAGAAGAGCTAACTATCCTAAGTATATATGCACCTAATACAGGAGCACCCAGATTTATAAAGCAAGTCCTTAGAGACCTACAAAGAGACTTAGACTCTCACACAATAACATTGGGAGACTTTAACACCCCACTGTCAACATTAGAGAGATCAACAAGACAGAAAATTAACAAGGATATTCGGGACTTGAACTCAGCTCTGGACCAAGCAGACCCAAAAGACATCTACAGAACTCTCCACCCTAAATCAATAGAATATACATTCTTCTCAGCACCTCGTTGCACTTATTCTAAAATTGAAAGTAAAATTGGAGGTAAGACACTCTTCAGCAAATGAGTAAGAACGGAAATCATAACAAACAGTCTCTCAGACCACAGTGCGATCAAATTAGAACTCAAGATTAAGAAACTCCCTCAAAACCGCACAATTACATGAAAACTGGACAACCTGCTCCTGAATGACTACTGCGTACATAATGAAATTAAAGCAGAAATAAAGATATTCTTTGAAACCAATGAGAACAAAGACACAACATACCAGAATTTCTGAGACACATTTAAAGCAGTGTGTAGAGGGAAATTTATAGCACTAAATGCCCACAAGAGAAAGCAGGAAAGATCTAAAATTGACGCCCTAACATCACAATTAAAAGAACTGGAGACGCAAGAGCAAACAAATTCAAAAGCTAGCAGAAGACAAGAAATAACTAAGATCAGAGCAGAACTGAAGGAGATAGAGACACAAAAAAAAAACCTTCAAAAAAATCAATGAATCCAGGACTTGGTTTTTGGAAAGATCAACAAAACTGATAGACCACTAGCAAGACTAATAAAGAAGAAAAGAGAGAAGAATCAAATAGATGCAATAAAAAGTGATAAAGAAGAGATCACCACTGATCCCACAGAAATACAAACTACCATCAGAGAATACTATAAACACCTCTATGCAAATAAACTAGAAAATCTAGAAGAAATGGATGAATTCCTGGATGCATATACCCACCCAAGTCTAAAGCAGGAAGAAATTGAATCCCTGAATGGACCAATAACAAGATCTGAAATTAAGGCAGTAATTAATAGCCTACCAACCAAAAAAAATCCAGGATTAGACAGATTTACAGCCAAATTCTACCAGAGGTACAAAGAGGAGCTAGTACCATTCCTTCTGAAACTATTCCAAACAATAGAAAAAGACAGAATCCTCCCTAACTCATTTTATGAGGCCAGCATCATCTTAATACCAAAACCTGGCAGAGACACAACAAAAAAAGAAAATTTCATGCCAATATCCCTGATGAACATTGATGTAAAAATCCTCAATAAAATACTGGCAAACCAAATCCAGCAGCACATCAAAAAGCTTATCCACCACGATGAAGTCAGCTTCATCCCTGGGATGCAAGGCTGGTTCAATGTACACAATTCAATAAAAATAATCCATCACATAAACAGAATCAATGATGAAAACCACATGATTATCTCAATAGATGTAGAAAAGGTCTTTAACAAAATTCAACACAACGTCATGCTAAAAACTTTCAATAAACTAGGTATTGATGGGATGTATCTCAAAATAATAAGAGCTATTTATGACAAACCCACAGCCAATATCATACTGAATGGGCAAAAACTGGAAGCATTCCCTTTGAAAACCAGTAAAAGACAAGGATGCCCTCTCTCACCACTCCTATTTAACATGATATTGGAAGTTCTGGCCAGGGCAATCAGGCAAGAGAAAGAAATAAAGGGTATTCAAATAGGAAAATAGGAAGTCAAATTGTCTCTGTTTGCAGATGACATGATCGTATATTTAGAAAACCCCATTATCTCAGCCCTAAATCTCCTTAAGCTGATAAGCAACTTCAGCAAAGTCTTAGGATACAAAATCAATGTGCAAAATCACAGGCATTCCTATACACAGAGAGCCAATAAACAGAGAGCCAAATCATGAGTGAACTCCCATTCACAATTGCTACAAAGAGAATAAAATACCTAGCAATACAATTTACAAGGGATTTGAAGGACCTCTTCAAGGAGAAATACAAACCACTGCTCAAGGAAATAAGAGAGGACACAAACAATTGGAAAAATACTCCATGTTCTTGATAGGAAGAATCAATATCATGAAAATGGCCATACTGCCTGAAGTAATTTATAGATTCAATGTTATCCCCATCAAGCTACCATTGACTTTCTTTACAGAATTGGAAAAAACTACTTTAAACTTCATGTGAAACCAGAAAAGAGCCTGCATAGCCAAAACAATCCTAAGCAAAAAGAATAAAGCTGGAGGCATCACACTACCAGACTTCAAACTATACTACAAGGCTACAGTAACCAAAACAGCATGGTACTGGTACCAAAACAGATATACAGACCAAGCAACAGAACAGAGGCCTCATAAATAACACCACAACCGTCTGATCTTTGACAAACCTGACAAAAACAAGCAATGGGGAAAGGATTCCCTATTTAATAAATGGTATTTGGAAAACTGGCTAGCCGTATGCAGAAAACTGAAATGGGATCTTTTCCTTACAACTTAAACAAAAATTAACTCAAGATGAATTAAAGACTTAAATATAAGACCTAAAACCATAAAAATCCTAGAAGGAAACCTAGGCAATACCATTCAGGACATAGGCGTGGGCAAAGACTTCATGTCTAAAACACCAAAAGCAATGGCAACAAAAGTCAAAATAGACAAATGGGATCTAATTATACTAAAGAGCTTCTGCACCACAAAAGAAACTATCATCAAAGTGAACAGGCAACCCACAGAATGGGAGAAAATTTTTGCTATCTATCTATCTGGCAAATGGCTAATATCCAGAATCTACATGGAACTTAAACAAATTTACAAGAAGAAAAAAAACATCAAAAGTGGGCAAAGCATATGAACAGACACTTCTCAGAAGAAGAAATTTATGCAGCCAACAAACATGAAAAAATACTCATCATCACTGGTCATTAGAGAAATGCAGATCAAAACCTCAGTGAGATACCATCTCACACCAGTTAGAATGGCGACCATTAAAAAGTCAGGAAACAACAGATGCTGGAGAGGATGTGGAGAAATAGGAACACTTTTACAGTGTTGGTGGGAGTGTAAATTAGTTCAACCATTGTGGAAGACAGTGTGGCAATTCCTCAAGTATCTAGAACTAGAAATACCACTTGACCCAGCAATCCCATTACTGGGTATATACCCAAAGGATTATAAATTATTCTACTATAAAGACACATGCGCACATATGTTTACTATGGCACAATTAACAATAGCAAAGACTTGGAACCAACCCAAATGTCCATCAGTGATAGACTGGATAAAGAAAATGTGGCACATATACACCATGTAATACTATGCAACCATAAAAAAGGATGAGTTCATGTCCTTTGCAGGGACATGGATGAAGCTTGAAACCATCATTCTCAGCAAACTAACACAAGAACAGAAAACCAAACACCACATGTTCTCACTCATAAGTGGGAGTTGAACAATAAGACTACATGGACACAGGGAGGGGAATATTGCACACCGGGGCCTGTTTGGGGGTAGGGGCCACAGGAGCGACAGTAGGTGATATGTTGATGGGTGCAGCCAACCACTATGGCACGTGTATAACTATGTAATAAAATGGCACATTCTGCACATGTGTCCCAGAACTTAAAGTATAATAATATAAAAACAAAAAGATTGAATTTAGATAAAATCTAGTGAAGATGTTTAACAATCACTGATCTAAGGTTTTTAATTTCGAAGTTTTATTTATATATGTGACAAGAGTAATATTTTGTTTGGTCCACAGTAATTCCTCTTTTTAAGGCGCCCTTATCAAGAGCAATACCTGGCAAACGCAAATCAGCTTATTTCAACATGTGGAGAAGATAACTCATCTACCATTAAGGCTGAGCCATTCTGCTTAGTGCTACCAGGAAAAAGAAGGATATGATATAAAGGAAGTATTTTCCAGAGAGAAAGAAAACAACGTCTCTCCCCTTCCAGAAAAATATAGTCAGAAGTTGGATGTTCCACTCTTAGGGTGGAGCATTGAGGAAGGATGCTGGTAGAAACAGCCAGAGAGGCAAAATGGACTTTCCAGTTACACTTCAGTGGATACTAGTCTAGAGACCCCTTCTAACTACCCACCAGGTCACAAAGACCAATAGAAAATCATTTATGAATGCTCAGTGCCTGCACTGCTGAGAGAACTTCCCCTACAAATGCTAACCTGAGTAGATAAACAAAGAGGGGACGAACATCCCCAGTACGGAGCTTATATGGTTTGGCTCTGTGTCCCCACACAAATCCCATCTCAAATTGTAATCCCCAAGTGTGGAGGGAGGGACCTGGTGGGAGACAATTGAATCACAGAGGCAATTTCCCCATTTTGTTCTCCTGATAGTGAAGGAGTTCTCACAAGATCTGATGGTTTAAAAGTGGCCGTTTCCACTGCACTCATGCTCTCTCTCTCCTGCCACCTTGTGAAGAAGATACTTGCTTCTCCTTCGCCTTCTGCCGTGATTGTGAGTTTCCTGAGGCCTCACCAGCCATGTGGAACTGTGAGTCAATTAACCCTTTTTTGTTTATAAATTGCCCAGTCTCAGGTAGTATCTTCATAGCAGTGTGAAAATGGACTAATACAAGAGATGACCCTGGAATTGATGAAATATTTATCAGAACACAATTGTTTAATCCAGAAGTTACTTGAATTGGCAAGTTAAAGTCTTTGTTGTTCTGTCATTGAAATGTATGCACTTAAAGATGGTTAAGGTGTTACATGTATATTAGCAAAATTTAAAAAAATAAGTGTCTCTTGTTTCTTCACTTTCCTCTAACACCACTGCAGGTATAGGAAGTAAAGAAGGTTTTGAAGGTTGTTTTTTTTTTTTTTTGCACATCTAATATATCTAAATCTAATCTTGAACACCTCCCCACCTACATACACACACACACACACACACTTTCTGTGAAAATTTATGACTTTCAGCCCTAGGATCCTTTTCAAACTTTCCTTTCTTTTAAGGATTCTCTTTTTCATAAGTGGCATTCCTCCAGGGTTTTGGGTTTTGGGTTTCAGATGTGATCTAAGACTGAATTTTGTGTCCCCTGAAGATCACATAATCATATTCAGTCACATCTCACTCATAAATATAAAATTACAAGCCCTGTGCATTAACTTGTCCTCCTCCAAATCTCAAAATCTATAGTACTTGAGGAAGTGAGAGCTTTGAGGAAGTCATGTGTTCTTATCATATTCCAAAGGGAATTTTGGGAGTGAGTCATTCCACCACTCTTTTAAAATAGTATTAGTAATATCCTCCTCAGTATTTCCTGCCCATCCCCTCTCTATCTCTAATGTAGGCTTGGAGCTGCTTTCCCAAACTCCTTAAAACAAGTCAAATGAAATGGAATATGAAACTAGCTTGGTCTGTGCCACTTATGAAGTATGTGACCCGTGACTGTTATTTAAGCTTTCTGATCTTTAGTGTCCTCCTTTATAAAATAAGGATAACTTGAACGTTCAGAGGTTTGTTGTTAGGATTAAATGAAATAATGAATGCAAACTGCTTACTCAATCTAAGTTGCTGTGATGAAAGTCTTCTTAAATTTAGCCCTTTCATTTGTTTCTTTCTTTCTTTTTATTTTCTGTTTTTTGTTTTCTTTGTTTTGTTTTGTTTTGTTGAGACAGGGTTTCACTCCATCCACTCAGGCTGGAGTGCAGTGGCTGATCTAGGCTCACTGCAACTTCCACCTCCTGCGATCAAGAGATTCTCCTATCTCAGCTTCCCCAGTAGCTGGGGCCACAGGTGCATGTGCCACCATGTCTGGCTCATTTTTAGTATTTTTGGTAGAGACAGGACTTTACCATGTTGCCCAGGCTGGTCTCAAATTCCTGAGCTCAAGCGATCCACTGGCCTCTGCCTCCCAAAGTGCTGGGATTACAGATGTGAGCCACAGGTGCCTGGCGTCTTGTTTTATGTTTTCCCCAACTCAGTTCAGTGAAGCTCCTCTCATTTCTACCTCTGTCTTATGGAACACTTGTGAATAAATTTCCCTGTGCTTTCAACATTTTCTTTTATTCATTTAACAAGCACCTACTATAGACCAGATATAATGCCAGCTTCTGGTGATCCAAAAATGAATAAGGAACAGATGGTTCAAGATGCCCTCAGAGTAGCAGAGAAGACAGATGCTATAGAAGCCCAGAGTGGGAAGCAAATGACTCTGTCCAGAGTGGGAGGAGGGTGAAAGAAGCCTTCTCAAAAGAGAAAACATTTGAGTTGCACAAGAGAGGAGGGAGCAGGCTACTCGTGGTATGTCTCTTGGGCCTCTTCCTTATGAAGAGGATGCCAAGGTTTACCATGAACCTCTGGGCTTTAGTTTGAAACTCTGCTTTCTTCACATTGCCCTATTTTTCTGAAAACCCTCTACAATAGGATTGAGACACAGAAAGGATACATTTCTTGTCCTTGTGGGGAAATAAAGAGGAAAAATTGTAGTTGCTTTTTTTTTTTTTTTCTTTGAGACAGGGCCTCATTCTGTCACCCAGTCTGGAGTGTGGAGTGTAGTGGTGCAATCATGGCTCACTGCAGCCTTTCTACTTCTACTTCATGCACATATTCTTTCATTCTTTATCCACTCCACAACCATTTATAGGGTACCAGTTTAGTACTAGGCACTGTGCTAGATGCTAGAGATACAGAGATAAAAGAAACTTAAGTCTAGTGAGAGACACAAACAAGAAAATCAAACATTACTCTACATTTATGAGAACTCTAACAGAAGAATATTAGAATATTCAGGGGGCTGGGGAGCAATGTTAGGGTGACCAACCATCCCAGTTTACCTGGTACTGTCTCCAATTTAGCACTGAAAAATCCCACATCCTGGAAAACTCCTTAGTTCTGCACAAATTGGGACAACTGGTCATCACAGCTCTGGGACACAGCGTAGGCTCTCCTAATGCAGCCTGGCATGGGGACAAGAGTATAATCATGTTAGAAATGATTCCCAGCATAAATTTAATAAAATACTGATGGATGAAGACATTAGAAACATTCATCAAGTGAATGCATTTAGCACATGTGAACTAGATTACATTGGTTGATGGGGAAAATCCTAGTAATGTGCCCACAGTTCACGTGGAACGTTACTCCTAGAGCTGTATGAAGATTAAGTGATTGAAATATATTTGGGTGTCTGTTACCTGAAAAGGTATTTCTGACAAAGTCACTGCCTGCGAGGAGCTTATATTTCAATGAAGAATAAAGCTACATATACAAATTATTATGAAGTAAGTTATAGAACAACCTGAAAGCAATTCAGATAAAGGAGAGTGGGATTCAGAGGATGTTATTATTCTGGCCTGGGAGCAGGGGTGTCTTAGAGGGTCCAGGAATGACTTCACGGAATAACAGTGTGGGAGAACAAAGGAGAATTACAGGAAGGATGAGAAAGAAGGTGCTCAGGTGGAGAAGCAAGAGCTCCTGCACAGAAGCAAAGCCAAAAAAACCCCTGGCACCTCGGGCTCTGGACAGAACTGTTGAAGTTGTGGGATGGAGTGACTCATTCCAAGCTTTCTTGACTTTTTCTCCCTGAATTTTTTTTTTTTTTTTTTTTTTTTTTTTAGACAGAGTCTCGCACTGTCACCCAGGCCGGAGTGCAGTGGTGCAATCTCGGCTCACTGCAACCTCTGCCTCCCAGATTCAAGTGATTTTCCTACTTCAGCCTCCCAAGTAGCTGGGATTACAGGCGCTGGCCTCACACCTGGCTAATTTTTTGTATTTTTAGTAGAGACGGAGTTTCACTATGTTGGCCAGTCTGGTCTTAAATGCCTGACCTCATGATACACCTGCCTCACCCTCCCAAAGTGTTGAGATTACAGGCGTGAGCCACCTCACCAGGCCTCTCCCTCAAAACCCTACTTCGCAAAATATTTCCCAGGGACTCTGCAATAATGTGCCCATTTGGAGTTAGTAGGACTGTGGCTATACATTTTTTGTAATTAGAGTCAATATATCAATATTTTGTTTTCCAAAAGCTTTCTTCACAATGCTAACAGTTTAGTTGAGCAGGATGTAGACACTTCAGTGACTACTCCAATGTGCTTATTCACCACAGAGTTCATTTTTCAAGCTGAAACTGAATGATAATTGATAGCGTTGGGGCTCAGAACACAATACTCCAAAGTATGGTGCTTTGGCATGCTGAGCACATAAAACTAAAGGAGATTGCAAGGCTTCAGAAATAGCCTCAGAAGCAAAGCCTCTCTCTGACTGTCTCCCACCCTACTTTCTCTTGTCCTTTTCTCTCCCCTGAAGCGAGTCATAGAAACCAGAATTCTTCTTCTTCAAGGTGAGTCATAAAAACTAGAACCCTTCTCCCTCAAAGCAAGCCATAACACCTAGAAAGGTTACTGTCTCCCTTCTCTTTCCTTCCTTGAAGATCCTCATTTCAGAAGAGGTCCTGCCCTGTTGGCAGGGAGGAAATTTTACTACACAGTGAGGCCAAGATGAAGCTGGACAGGCCTTGCTGAGCTTTCCATCTTTATCTGTTACCATTGGGTTATACCCCTTTGTCCAGTTACCTATATATGTAGCTGTTCATTCTTCATAGAACCTAAGCATAAAAACAGACAGCTTCCCCTATGTCTTTGGGTCTTCATTTCTGAAGGCTCTTGTGTCATGTAAAACTTTGATTTTAAAAATGTGTTATGCTTTTCTCTTGTTAACCTGCCTTTTTGTTAGGAGTATCAAGTGTCGGCTGTGACCTTTATGATGAGCGAGGAAAGTATCACACCTTTCCACTCCTACAATAGCAAAATTCAAATTTCATGATTTCGTTTTTCCATTGCTGGTGCCTCCCAGTCTCTCATTCTGAACTCCCATAAATTCACTCACACTGTTCATCCTTGTTTCTCTCTCTGCTCCCCTCCTCCAGCTCTTGGGACTATAACATGCAGTGTTCACGTCTCATTTCTCAGCAAAATTATGAAGTGTGTTGAATGAATTCACATTAATAATCTTTTAGCTAACAACACTTGGAAGAGTCTACAGATCATTTACCAAGGAAACTAAATTATTTCAAATACTTGTGTCAAAATAAATGAACCAAGCCTTCTCTGATGTAGTAGCTTAACATTTTATTGTGGGTGTAAACACAACTCCCTAATCTCCAAAATTCAGCAATCCTTATTGGGTTCTTTCTTCATTAGTGAGAGTAAAAAATGTTCTGCTATAGATTTCCCCATAACTTGTAGTGGTAGAATAAGGCATTTCTTTTCTAAGTAATTCAAACTAATATGAAACTCTTTTCTAATACAAAAGTGTCTTTAGAACACCTTGGAATTATTGCAAACGATAAGTAGAATTTATTAACGTTATGAATCAAAGAGAAATGTTGTGTGTTTTTGTTGTCATTAAAATTTAGAGGTGAATCTTTTCTCTTTTTTTGGGGGGGGTGCTCAATAATGACTCTGTTTTTTCTCTCTCCTAGTAGGTTATCTTCCAAGGTATTCCCAGCTGCTGAGAGTCACAAATTCTGTCTGCAAAGCAGGGTGACCTTTTCAGAGAGGAGCCAATGTTTGTAAGCTAAAATACAGAGGAAGGGAGAACGTTTACTGAATGACTGTGTGCTGGAAGAGGAGAGCTCATTTAACCAGCCCTCTTCCACTTCACTCATCCCCAACCCCACCCCTACCCACATATTCCAACTCCTGCATCTCTCCATTCCTCCCTAACCTTACGGGACAAGCAGGACCGCCAGCTATAGGACTGCCAGCTACAGGGATGTGGTAGTCCACTTGGGCTCTTTGAAGTCTTTAAAATTCTCCCGCAGTGTCTGCTTCTTTCCTGGGGGCAGGAAGCAGCATATGGCACCTCAGATCCATGGAACACGGCCCACCACTCCTGGGAAGCAGAGTCAAGGAGCAGCTGACCTGCTTGGAAGGCAGGCTAGCTGGGTTACCCCTGCCCACTGCCAGTCACACAGATGAAACATTTTGTCCGGATATGACCAGATGTCCTCAATTCCCCAGGCTTGAACACACTTACCCTTGCTTTTCCAAATTGCTTTGCATGCCTTACCCACCCCCTCATCCCCTCCATTCTTAGCTCCAAAAAAAAAAAAAAAAAAAAAGATGCTGCAGTTATCATCCATCTTCTGACTTTTTATCATAGCTTTGCATACTCTTTTCAAATAGTCTTTTGTTTTCTCCCTCTTCTTTCTAAACTCACAAGTTTGCTTTTTGGAGACCAATCAAAGATTTCTATGTGTGACTTCAAAGAAATATTACAAGACAAACCCTCTCCTGGTACAAGAGCTACAGAATTATTTGCATATATAATCTCTTCTTGTGCCTCCTGCTAGCATGGGCCTTTTTGTCTTCAATCCTCAAGGTGTAACAAAAGAATAAATTATGGTACTACTGATAGAACATTAAACTGACAGTCTTCTGAGGCACCGGCAGTTTAATGGAAACCAAAGAAAATTCAAGATGATACATTTTATTGTAAATGTATTTCTTTTTCCTGTCTTCTCTTTCACATATTATCAGTTTTCTTGCCTTCTTGTTATTCAGTTTCCTATCTGTCAAATAGCAAACCCAAAGCTGCCTTTGAGCCAATCTCCTGTCAATGGAACTGTACTTGCTGATAGAGGATTAAGGTATTGGCAAATCTGTTACAAGGTGTTTAGGTTTATAATTAAAGATTCAGTTAAATTAATAAACAGCAGCAATTTCATGAAGACTAAAAGGATTGCCTTACCTGATATTTTGCCTCCTTCCTGACTACTTTGGGAAGATGTGAAAAGTGAAAATGAAGGTGTTTATATAGTGCCATCTAGCGACAGATACCTAAAAAAGCTCTGCATCATTTAGTGATTGCACTTAACCACAGAAAACAAAATCTTGCTACTGGGGTCTGCTTTGGAATCTCTAGGTTTAATTCTAGTTTTTGGTTTTTTTGGGTTTTTTTTTTTTGTTTAACCTTCTATGGGGATAATTCAATCCTGGGGTCTCTTTGTTTTTGTTGAAAGTTTTAAGCTTGAATCTGCTTTGTGGAGAGCCAAAAACGATGAGAACTCAGTATCCAGAGGAATTGCTGCATTGGTATTTTAACTTTGAACTTTTTCTTGCTATCCCAGTTCTGTCTGTCACACTAAAATAAAACATTGATTCCTCTAGGTATAGGAAAATGTTAATAATCTAAGAAAATGGAAAAGATCACGTCATCTAAACCATAATACTGCTCCCATCTTCCAAGTCTTCTCACTCAAATTTATCTTTCTCAAATTTTAAATATATGGACATGAAAAAACAAAGATGTCTTCAATTATGCATATTAAAAATATACATCTATGAGAACAATAACCATAGTTTTAGAAGTTGGCCCACTGTTAGCAAAGTTCAGAATGAATAAACAACCCCTACATATATGGAAAGAAACAAAAATTTACAAAACCATCGCTAAATCAGAAACTGCTGTCTAACTTAAATGAGTCATGTTTCCCAGAATCAGCTTGTCCTTTTAAAGGCTGATCTCTAACTTGAGACTGGCTTTGCTCTGACTGTGGGATACTTCCAAGATCAGGTCTCCATTCTGATCCCACTCACTGGCTGCTCTATTTCCAAAGCACTTCTGTCTTCCCTAGGGGGCTCTCCTCCTGTACAGGCACTGACAAGCTGATCAAACCTGCATGTGTCAATCATTGCCTGCTTCCCAGCTGGTGACACAGATAGATTCCTACCAAATTTACTCAGAGGACTTGACTTTCTCAGGACCTCTTCCTGTTGTGCATTGTCATGATCTTGCAGCTAAACTAATAGATGTGAAAGTGAACTGAAATGTAAAACATGCTGGGTAAGTCTAAAATGCTTTGAATGATAGGAGGTAATTAAATGAATGACTTTCAAACCTCACCTGATGTCTGCTGAGAT
This sequence comes from Macaca mulatta, assembly GCF_049350105.2. Taxonomy (NCBI): domain Eukaryota; kingdom Metazoa; phylum Chordata; class Mammalia; order Primates; family Cercopithecidae; genus Macaca; species Macaca mulatta. Next base: position 103,534,645 of record NC_133409.1, read on the forward strand.
ATCATATATCTGCTGATTCAAGGGTCAAATCTCTGATTTCCCAATACCACCCATCACTTGGAAGATTCCCTTCAATACATTGATCTTCTCATGGTTGCCTGATGCTTAGTTATAAAAGGGTTTCTTTGGTCTTGATCTTTTCACCATTAAGATAGGAAAGGCTGGGCATGGTGGCTCACGCCTGTAATTCCAGCACTTTGGGAGGCCGAGGCAGGTGAATCACTTGAGGTCAGGAGTTTGAGGCCAGCCTGGCCAACATGGTGAAACCCCCGTCTCTACTAAAAGTACAAAAAGTTAGCCGGATGTAGTGGTAGGCACCTGTAGTCCCAGCTACTCCAGAGGCTGAGGCCCAAGAATAGAACTCAGGAGGCGGAGGTTGCAGTGAGCTGAGATTGCGCCACTGCACTCCAGCCTGGGTGACAGAGCAAGATATGGTTTCAAAAAAAAAAAAAGAAAAGAAAAGAAAAAAAGAAACAAAAATAAACACTTTTTCAGGATGGTAGATCTTAGGACACTATACTTTCACCGTGTTAATAAGAATAAGAGTAACTGAGTGAGATGTACCTGCCTAAAGCAGTTTTAGTTAAAAAGGACTTAAAACTTTTTTTTTTTTTTTTTGAGATAGAGTCTTGTTCTGTCGCCCAGGCTGGAGTTCAGTGGCGCCATCTCGGCTCACTGCAATTGCCACCTCCCGATTTCAAGTGATTCTCCTGCCTCACCCTCCTGAGTAGCTGGGATTACAGGTGCCCACCACTACACCTGGCTAATTTTTGTATGTTTAGTAGAGATGGAGTTTCACCGTGTTGGTCAGGCTGGTCTCGAACTCCTGACCTTGTGATTCACCCTCCTCGGCCTCCCAAAGTGTTGGGATTACAGGTGTGAGCCACTGCGCCTGGCCAACACCTCTGATCTTAATTTCAGCTAAATTACTGCAGAATTTTCTTTAAGAAACGAGATAGTGATCTCCTAATCTGTATGTTTCAGTACTCTCCCCTCATCCCCAATTCAAAGGCTCCTATTTTATTGACGGCATTAGCAGTGATTTAATAATTGGTAGTTACAATTGGCATGCAGTGAAGTTTAAGCAGTTGTTGGGATCTTTGTTGATTAAAGAGTTTTAAATTAAATACTAGTTTAGTACTTGATGTTATCTGAAAGGGCCAATCTTCCACAGCAGGAATTTTTGTGGAAGAATGCCAAGCAATGCTCACTTTATGTCTCACTTCCAATGCTCTCTAGGGGTGCCAAGTTTATTGTGGGTTAGAAACTGAACAGGATTAAGTGGCTCATTTCTAAAATGTAATCATTGAATTTTCATATAATTTTATAAGGGCAATTTAATTATTTTATAATTACCTAACTAGAACATAATATGATATAAAGTCGTGATGAATACACTCTCTTGTAACTTTAAGTATGGCAAAAAAAAAAAAAAAACCTTAATCAAATCAAATACAGAGATTCAATTAAAGTAATACATAATCTGTTTGGTCATCTCTCTTTTTCCTTCCTTTCTGAGTAGGTATTAACCCAGAGTTTTCCTGGGAATATGGTGTTTTTAATAAAGCCCTCCTTTTATTTATTCTGGCTTTCTAGTAGCCTGTAAGACACTATTTTGCGTTGCTCTTAAGTGGCATGAGACCCAACAGTAAGACGGGAGAGTAGCTGTATGTGAGAGGAACCTCCTCGTGGAATCTGTCCACTGATGTCTGGCCTCCGCTCTTGTCAATGTCATGCAGATAGAGCAGGCATAGATGTTGGAGGTTGGGCTTTATTCTCTGCCCCACTTAGAAACAAATAAGCAAATATGTCTGTGATGTCCAAAACCTATTTATGGAATCTAGATTGCTTATTAAAGTTTCATTCGTTTTATGGACATAATTAAGAGACCAAAGGACATTCCATCTTATAAGATAAACTCAAATGCTGCCGAGAGCTCTAAGAGACTAATGACCTCTCATATTAGAGTTCTCCTTATTTTTAAAGAAATTTTTTATGCTTCAGGTACTAAAGAGAAGGTAACTAATAGGGATGAACATAAACAGATATTTGTATCTTTATCATCTAGAATTCAGGTCTATAGAAGCAATAAACCTATGTGTTCAAACATAGGAGCAGAATAATTCCTGCGTGTTAGGGACAGGGGTGAGAGGTACATTGATAGGAACTGAGAAGGACAGATATTATGGGTTCCACCAGGAAAGAGACCTGAGCCTGCTTGGACATCACACCTCTACAAGGAGAAAACTTAGTGTGGAAATGTTAGTGCTGCTGACAAACTGGGCACCAGAGCTGTGGTATGGGGAATCTAATTGAACTGTCTGAGCTGAACATAGGTAGTGGGGAGAAACTAGACTGCTAGCAGACAGTGGTCTGAGGGAAGATGTATGTAAAGGCTTGAATAGGAGCTGGACCAGAAGAGTCCATAAACTTATGTAGTGTCAATGGCAGAACAGCAGAGGACTAGCAGTGACAAATGGGTCACATGACATCAAAGAAAAATGCAGCAGCTGCAACTGTAGACTAAAACATCAAAGATGTTCTCTACTCAGAATGTGGCCACCCTCAGCAGTGAGGGTCCTGGCACAGTGGAAGAGGTATTTGAATGATAATTAAGACTTATGCCCTAATGGGATATGTAAAAATAAACAGAGAAGTATATAGATAGATCTATACATACATATATTTATCTTTTTATATTTACATATAAAGATATTTATACATATAAAATACTTAGTTATAGAAAATTTAAAATATGGCCAGGCACAGTGGCTCACATCTGTAATCCCAGCACTTTGGGAGGCCGAGGCGGGTGGATCACCTGAGGTCAGAAGTTTAAGACCAGCCTGGTCAACGTGATGAAACTCTGTCTCTACTAAAAATACAAAAATTAGCCAGGCATGGTGCATATGCCTGTAATCCCAGCTACTAGGGAGGCTGAGGAAAGAGAATCACTTGAACCCAAGAGGTGGAAGTTGCAGTGAGCCGAGATTGTGCCACTGCACTCCAGCTTGTGCAACAGAGCAAGACTCTGTCTCAAAAAAAAAAAAAAAAGAAAGAAAGAAAGAAAGAAAGAAAGAAAGAAAGAAAAAAGAAAAAAAGAAAAAGAAAAAGAAAAAGAAAAAAGGAGTTCCAGACCAGCCTGGCCAACATGGTGAAACCCCATCTCTACAAAAAATACAAAAATTAGCCAAGCGTGGTGGCATGCACCTGTGATCCCATCTATTCAGGAGGCTGAAGGAAGAGAATCCCTTGAACCCAGGAGGCAGAGGTTGCAGTAAGCCAAGATTGCACCACTGCACTCCAGCCTGGGCAACAGAGTGAGACTCCATCTCAAAAAGAAAAGAAAAGAAAAGAATAAGAAAATATAAAATATTTATACATTCTACATTTAATATGTATTTTTCAAGTAAAGGCTTTATTTTCATATAGAACCAAGGACTACAGAACAGCCTCCAGATTCAAAACTTCTGTTTCAGTAATCCTTGGTTTGCATATGAGGTAGGAAAAATTCTAGGAGTGCTAGATTTTTACAAGAAAAATTCTTAATATCATCCTTTACTTCTACCTTCATAATCCCATACATACAATATACAGTTTTAGGTCTGTATTAAGCTGTTCAAAGAGGACGGGCTCAGTGGTTCATGTCTGTAATTCCAGCGCTTCGGGAGGCTGAGGCAGGTGGATCACCTAAGGTCAGGAGTTCAAGACCAGCCTGACCAACATGGTGAAACCCCTTCTCTAATAAAAATATAAAAATTAGCCAGGCTTGGTGGTGTATGCCTATAATACCAGCTACTCAGGAGGCTGAGGCAGAAGAATTGCTTAAATCCAGGAGGCAGAGGTTGCAGTGAGCCCAGATTATGATGCTGCACTCCAGCCTGGCCCACAGAGCCAGACTGCATTTCAAAAAATAAATTAATTTAAAAAAATAAATAAATAAGGCTGGGCACAGTGGCTTATGCCTGTAATCCCAGTACTTTGGGAGGCCAAGGTGGGGGGATCACCTGAGGTCAGGGGTTCAAGACCAGCCTGGCCAACATGGTGAAACCTTGTCTCTACTAAAAATACAAAAATTAGCCAGGCATTGTGGCGGGCGCCTGTAATCCCAGCTACTCGGGAGGTTCGGGCAGGAGAATCACTTGAACCTGGGAGGTGGAGGTTGCGGTGAGCCAAGATCGTGCCACTACGTTCCAGCCTGGGTGACAGAGTAAGACTCCATCTCAAAAAATAAAATAAAACAAAATAATTAAAGTGGTCAAAGAAAGGGAAAAATGAAAAAGGTATATTAATAAAGAGTTACTCAAAATTATATGTAGATGAAATGTGTTAGTCTTACAACATAATTTTTGGCTAGGCACGGTGGCTCACACCTGTAATTCCAACACTTTGGGAGGCCTAGGTGGGTGGCTCACAAGGTCAGGAGCTCTAGACAATCTTGGCCAAGATGGTGAAACCCCGTCTCTACTAAAAATACAAAAATTAGCCAGGTGCGGTGGTGGGCGCCTGTAATCCTAGCTACTCAGGAGGCTGAGGCAGGAGAATCACTTGAACCCGGGAGGCAGAGGTTGCAGTGAGCCAGGATCACGCCACTGCACTCTAGCCTAGGTGACAGAGCAAGACTCCGTCTCAAAAAAAAGAAAGAAAAGAGAATAATTTTAAAAGTAGGACACAATCATAACTTTTATACATATATAAAATTCACGCATGTCAAAGATTTTATATAGTTTTTAATTAATGAGGGAAGCAGTAACATGCTACAATTGATTCATAGGAGAATTAAAAATATCTCATATATAATAAACAATGAGGAAACAAATGTATAAACAAATGCAAAAGGCGCTGATGTGGGGCAGCCAATAGTGAAGGTGGCTACATGGGTCACCATGGGGACAGGGCTGTTTCTGGGGAGGCTATGAAGGGGTAACAGGTGCATGACAGTGGGAGTTACTCTCAGCACAAGCATGTACAGCAAAGGTAAGAGTAACAGCAGCATTAACCCATGTGACAGCCACACCTTGTTGAAGTTAGCACTTTACATGTATGAATATCTGCTCCATGTAGGAGTTCAGAAATCACCCCGAACATTTTTATCAGAGATAAGATGGGGGAAAAAATCACATTGGGAGAACCACCAGGATTTTTACATTCCTGGTGTTGTGTATTTTGGGATCTCCACTCTGCAGCTCCAGAGACAAGGGAAACATGTGAACGCTCAAATGAAACAAAAAACATCCATGATTATCCTTTTATGTCACCTCGGTACCCTGGAGGTCCGAGGTTCCCATTGAGGATACCTAAACAGGCACTTAGAAGTGTCCTAGGAAGTCAGCCATTACTCCCCTGTGGAATCCAACTTGACAACAAGGGCATTTAAGTATGGGTGGGCCAATTCCTCCAAGAGGAATGGTGTCCAGAGGGCCACAGTCTGACCCTTGGTTGTCAGTACAGAATGATGAAGGAGAAATGAGATGCCCAGTGAATGCTTTAGGTGGCTCTGCAATGCCTAGAATGAACATGGGTCTGGAGGGTGGCAGATCTTGGCCAAACCCAACAAATGCCAATTCAGTACCATACTCCTCAACATCTCCTGGGAATTACATGGGCTCTCCAGGAGGTAAGGTCCACAGGAACACCTGTCATGTCTGGTCTAGCAGATTTAACCAACTCTGGAAATATGAATGAATGCAGTATGTCCTAGACCTAACAGACCTAATTTTCCAGTGGGACTGGGGTCAGATGGTCCCATGGATAGATTGGGAAGAATGGAGTCACATCACATGAATGGCCTCTATGCTCAGGAAATATGGACAGTATTTCTAAAAATGCTTCTGATAAAATGAGCCTGAGTAATAACTGGGCTCAGGGATGATGGCAAAATTTGGGAAAATTTTTTAAATCCTTTTCAGAGAGTTACTCCCTTTCATAACAGTGAGTGTGTAATTCATTACCAAGTCCCCTTATGTAAACCACAGTGAGCCAGCCCATCACAGAATTACCACAAAGGAAAATGATTCACCACAGCGTATATTTAAACAAAGGAATCAGTCTGGGTGCGGTGGCTCACACCTGTAATCCCAGCACTTTGGGAGGCCAAGGTGGGTGAATCACTTGAGGTCAGGAGTTTGATACCAGCCTGGCAAACATGGCAAAATCCCGTCTCTACTAAAAATATAAAAGTTAGCCAGGCATTGTGGCACATGCCTGTAATGCCAGCTACTCGGGAGGCTGAGGCAGGAGAATCGCTTGAACCCAGGAGGCAGAGGTTGCAATGAGCACAGATCGCACCACTGCATTCCAGCCTGGGCAACAGAGCGAGAATCCATCTCACAAAAATAAAGTAACACGAAAATTAAAAAAAACACACAAGGACTCTCAGTCATACCAAACCAACCTTTTGATTTCTAGCCCTCTCCCCTGTTGTGTGAAGAAAGCAGGTCCAAACATAATTGGAAAAACTGTGCAAAGTGGCCTGGCCTGGTGGTTCACCTCTGTAATCCCAGCAGTTTGAAAGGCTGAGGTGGGAGGATTACTTGAGCCCAGGAGTTCAGGACCAGCCTGGGCAAAAAAGTGAGATCCTGTCTAGTACCGGCTAGTCAGGAGGCTGAAGCATGAAAATCGCTTCAACTGGAAGGCAGAGATTGCAGTGAGCCAAGATCGCACCACTGCACTCCAGCCTTGGTGACAGAGTGAGACTCTGTCCCCGACCCCAAAAGAAAAGAAAAGAAAAAGTACAAAGTGGCATATTAAAGTTGCCCTAAACTGAACTGCAAATAATTATGTTTGTATGTATATGTGTGGGAAGAAGAATGTACTCTTATCTATGTGTATTACATGGACATATGCACAAACATGCATTGACCCTCAGGACATTGTAAAATATTATTACCTAACATCTTAGGTAGAAATAAGTAGGGATATTTATTCCATCCTTGTATTCACGTTAACATTTCAATTACTAAAAGTTGCTTCTGCATCCTCCCTGAACTATTTTGTGCTATGTATATCTCTGTTTTATGCAAGTTCTTTTCCTCTTTCTTTCTTTTTCTTTCTTTCTTTCTTTCTTTCTTCCTGCTTTCTTTCTTTCTCTCTCTCTCTCTTTCTTTCTTTCTTTCTTTCTTCTTTCTTTCTTTCTTTTTTTGGCAGAGTCTCACTGTCCCCCAGGCTGAAGTGCAGTGGGACAATCTGGGCACACTGCAATCTGTGCCTCCTGGGTTCAAGTGATTCTCCTGCCTCAACCTCCCGAGTAGTTGGGACTACAGGCATGAGCCACCATGCCCAGCTGAGCTCTTAAGGTGAACTCAGATGTTATGTTTTTGTAAGTGTCTGCAATCATGGACAGGAATAAAATCACTTATTTGAGAGTTTATATTAAATAAATAAATAAATACAAAACTTGCTTATTACAGGAATAGAAGTAAAGAAATCAGTTGTATTTCCACCTGACAAAATTAATTTGCATGTTTGTGAATAAAAGCTATTTGCACTGCTATTCGTTTTCTACAATTTGCAGAGTTGTAAAATATCTCAGAGACAATGAAAGGTGTAATGACCCCAGCTAAACCACCTAATTTTCTATCGAAGTCATCAGCAATCTTTTTGATGCATTTCAAAGTCTTTTATAATTTTTCTCTACATTAGCAATCATGGAAAAAATAGATTCCCTTCAGATGTTCCTATTTATCCCTCAGTTCTTTCACAAATAACTCCACTAGAAGCTTTCAATTAGCCGGGTGTGGTGGCAGGCGCCTTAATCCCAGCTACTCGGGAGTTTGAGGCAGGAGAATCCCTGAACCAGGGAGGTAGATGTTGCAGTGAGCCGAGGTCGCACCATTGCACTCTAGCCTGGGCAACAAGAGGGAAACTCCGTCTCAAAAAAAAAAAAAAAAAAAAAAAAAAAAAAAAAAAAAAAAAGAAGCTTTCCCTGATCCTTTCAACTGATTGTAGTCTCTCTCTCTTTTTGTAGTTCCACAATCCTGTTGTCTCTTTTATAACAGTGTCTCACTTTACCATCAGTTATAGTTATGTATCTACCTTATTCTCCATACTAGATTTTAAATTGCTTTTCTTGAATCCTCTGCATTAACTGAGTGTCTACATATATAATATGCTCAATAGATATGTTTAATTGGATTTAATGTAATTCTTATATGCATTCAACTAGTCTTAATCAGCTTCGCTTATTATAGGTAGAGATAGCATCTTCCTGGAAAGTAAGATCTGAGGAGCAATCTTTATTTGAAACAGGTCTCAGTCAATTTAGGAAGCTTATTTTACCAAAGTTAAGAATATATGCCCATGACACAGCTTCAGGAAGTCCTGAGGACATGTGCCCAAGGTGGTCGGGGCACAGCTTGATTTTATACATTTTAGAGAGACACAAGACATCAATTAATATATATAAGATGTACCTTGGTTCTGTGTGGAAAGGCGGGACAACTCAACGCGGGGAGGAGGCTTCCGGGTCATAAGTAGGAAAGAGACAAAGGGTTGCATTCTTTTGAGTTTCTGATTAGCCTTTCCAATGGAGGCAATTAGATACGCACTTATCTCAGTGAGCAGAGAGATGACCCAGTTCTCTCTGTCCTTTCTCTACAAGGAAATTTCTTGTGAGAGAGGTATGTACCTTTTTCTCTTAGTAGCTGTCTTCTTTAGGAATAGAATGGAAGGCAGGTTTGCCCTAAGCAGTTCCTAGTTTGACTTTTGCCTTTGGCTTAGTGATTTGGGGAGAAGGGGGTGGGGTCCCAAAATTTATTTTCCTTTCACAGAATCATATTCCACAGCATTAATATAAATTGAAGAACTCCAGGCAATACTTGCTTTAGATCTGGTCTGTTTCCAAATCTCTCTCTCTTGAACTACTATGAGTGCCTGCAAACCTTTCCAGTACTAGATTTAATAATGAATTTAGTGAATTAATGCATCATCACTAAAAGGTAATTACAGTGCCTCACTAGCCATTAGTTGCTATTAATAGATCAGTATGGAGTAGTTTACCTGTTTGATAGGTCTCAAAAGAATGGTAAAGAAAAGGAAGTGAGTTTTTTTCCTTTCTTTTAAATAGGAAATGAGGAAGTAGAACACTTGTGGTTGGGGATGTGTTGGGTCTACATTTAATAAAGATGAACAGAAGTCCTTCATGAAGGTCATCCTTACAAGAAGACTTTACTGGTATTTTCTCTAGTGCAATTAGAAGTTTAGAAAAAGATTTCCTTGAAAAGTGTCAGTAAAATATTTTGAATCCCTTTTAATGGATGCCTCTTATTTTTTGAAATACAGTTTAGATCATGATCATCAGCTAATATTTATGGGTTGGCATTACATTGAAATATTTATGTTGCTGGATGTGGAAACAGATTGAAGAGGTTTAAAACACTGTCTTTAAAACTGGCAATGATTGCTGTGGCACCCAGAGACAGTTGGCATCCTTGCATGAAAGACACTCGATGTCAATTATTTATGCACTAAATGGGTCTAAAATTCCAGATTAAATTGTCCACCGTTTTGATTCAATTAGCTTTTGATTCAGTGCGTATGTCTTTAATAACAAAGCTATTGCAGGAAAAGTTGCGCCCTGGAAAAGTTTTATCTAGCTAAGATCCCCCTGAAGGGAGGATGTGAGTCACACTGTACTTACACTGGCAAATAAAACCATAGTGCCTGTCTGCTCCCTGTGGATTTTAATTTGCAGCAACAATAAACTTCAAGTAATGGGCCTTAGGTTAAGTGACTGAACATCAAATTCAAGTCACAACTGGAAGGTCTTGTCTTAAAAATGGTGAGGTAGATGTCATAGGCCAAATGGTCTCAGAGGCCTTGTAGAAATGCCTCCCCTCTCACAGTGAGATAGCCTGATTTTTCCTCCACCCCAGATATTGTCATGTGGTCTTTTCACTTTAATTAGTTCTGTTGTTTGTTTGTTTTCAGACAGAGTCTTGCTCTGTTGACCAGGCTGGAGTGCAGTGGTACAATCTCAGTTCACTGCAACCTCCACACACTGGGTTCCAGCGATTCTCATGCCTCAGCCTCCCGAGCAGCTGGGATTACAGGTGTCTACAACCATGCCTAGCTAATTTTTGTATTTTTAGTACAGACAGAGTTGCACCATGTTGGCCAGGCTGGTCTCAAACTCCTGACCTCAAGTAATTCGCCCACCTTGGTCTCTCCAAATGCTGGGATTACAGGCGTAAGCCACCATGCCCAACCTCACTTTAATTAGTTCTTTCAATTCAGATTGCACCTTGCACTCACAGCTCTAGGGGGAAAGGCTAAGAATATAACCAAGACAAAATTTTAAGTTGTCAAGGCATGAATTTCCCATCGGTGTCTCTCCTTAGGGTACACTTTCATCTGTAAATGGTCAGGCTGCTTTTCCTCTTTTGGTTATTCATTAATGTATTCTTTCATTTTTACTTTATTTTACTTATTCATTCATTCCTAAGCAAACACTTATTGAAAACCTATGGTGTTTCTTAATGGATGTACTATTGGCATTTTGGGTGAGATAATTCTTTGTGCAGAGCTGTCCGGTATATTGCAAAACATTTATTATTTCTGGGCTTCACCCACAAAGCAGTCCTCAATCCCTAAGCATCCTAACTCCCAACCGCCACTTCCATTTCCGGGAATAGCAGAAGAATGTCTCACATCACAATTTATGTTCTCAAACATTGCAGGAGAAGAACTTTGAGTAGAGTCCGCTGCCAGAGAACATCGGGATGAATAACAAAATTCTAGACCTCAAGAAATTGATAACCTCATAACAAAAACAAATAAGTAAATACAGTGCAATGTGAGTATCACACACAAACTAGTGACTTCTGGGAATATTCTAGAAGGCTTCTCAATGCTTGAGTGAGAAATGCTTGAGGTTAAGTCTTTAAGAACAAGTAAAAGTTAGCTAGATGAAAATTTCTAGGCATCAGGAGAGGTCTAAAGGACATTCTAGAGTTCAGACAAATGTTTTGGAAGGGCTGCAAGCAAGTTCATCAAGGCTGGTGCATGGAACTGGAGTTAGGGAGGTGGTGGTGATTGTTAAGACTGCTGTAGCTGAGAAACTAGATCAAGGAGAATGTCACAGGCCAGGTTATTGTATCTGGACCTTATTCTTAGGAATATGGGGGCGATGAGTGACATAATCAGATCTGAGTTTTGAAAAGATCACTTTAGCAAGGAGTCTGGGAATCAATTGGAGAAAATAAGACTGGTGACAGGGAAAACCATTTGGAGGATGCTGGAATAATTCAAAGAGAAATGAAGGATACTTCAATGGATTTAAATGGATACTGCGACAAATACAGTGAGGACTGCAAACACCCTCTAGCCAAAGACCATCGGGAATACACCTTTGGTTGAACAAGTTGGTTTTATTACTGTTGTAAATGGGAAAAACTCTTATCATGGGGAACTGAGAGGCATTTCTGTTAGAAGATGTTAGAACCTATTTAAAGGGTTTGACCTTCCATTGGATAATTTTGGGGAGAGTCTGAGGAAACAGAGTTACTCACTATCAAAAAGTAAAGGCAATTCTATGATTTAGTATTTCAATAAATCTTATCTATAGAAAAGGGAGACTAGAGGAAGGATTAGTAAAGAAGTACCAGTCACTTACATTAGCTGGGAGAGAAGGTTGTTCAATGTTTTGTGGGTTGCACAGTGATCTTATTTTTGTCTCACTTTAACATGGTTTACATTGTATATAGAATGCAAGGGCTTGGCTGTGAGGTGAAGTAAACAGGATAGCAGTTAAATGGCATTGGTGACCAGGCACAGTGGCTCATGCCTGTAATCCCAGCATTTTGGGAGGCCGAGGCGGATGGATCAGCTGAGGTCAAAAGTTGGAGATCATCCCGGCCAACATTGTGAAACCTCATCTCTACTAAAAATACAAAAATCAGCCGGGCCTGGGGGCACACATCTGTAATCCTAGCTACTGAGGAGGCTGAGGTAGGAGAATCACTTAAACCTGGGAAGCAGAGGTTGCAGAGAGCTGAGATCACGCCACTGCACTCTAGCCTGGACAACAGAGCAAGACTCCGTCTCAAAAAAAAAAAAAAAAAAAAAAGGCATTGGTTTTAGTGACCTTTATTTTTCATTTTTATGAAGAGAAATGCTTGATCGAGTTAATAAGCTGAGGAAAAATACCTTGCAGAGAGTGAAAAGTGAGTGAGGGAAGAGTAATTAGTGTAATAATGCTGCAGACAATGGAGATCATAAAGTTTCATTGGTGAATTCTACAGAGTTATTTGATTTCTTCTATTAACACCTACCAGCCAAGCTAAATAAAAATGGAGGGCATGTGTTAATTATATCTATTTCCTCCTTACCAGTAGCTACCAGTAGCTAATTTCCATTTGAAGATCCATGTGATTCTAGGGAAATTGATTCAATTTCCAGCTTTAATGTGAGACACAGAACCGAGTTTAAGCTTATCAGTTTATCCCATTTACCTGGCCTAAGGAATCAGGAAAATGGTGGGCACATGACTTAGGGTTTTTACCGTGAATACTGGGTCACATTTTTGCTTTTCCTTGCTGGAAATGAAAGCAAAAGGATTGGGTAGCAGGCCTCTTAGGATAGTCAGGGCTTGACCTGAGAATGAAGCCAAGCCTGAAAAAAGCAGAGTGAAAAGACAAAAAGAAACTTTCTTTTACATCATTTGAGCTGCAAGATCAAGCTTCATTTGAAGCAGTTTTACCTTTGGACTTTCCAGTTCAAATATGTTTTATTATTTAAGCAAGTGTAAGTTCCATTGCTTGTAACCTTGTCCCTTCTTTCCTTCCTTCCTTCCTTCCTTCCTTCCTTCCTTCCTTCCTTCCTTCCTTCCTTCCTTCCTTCCTTCTTGCTTGTGTGCTTGCTTGCTTGTAACCTTGTCCCTCCCTCCCTCCCTCCCTCCCTCTCTCCCTTCTTTCTTTCTTTCCCTTCCTCTCTCACTCTTCCCTTCTTTCTCTTTCTTTCTCTCTCTCTCTTTCACTTCCTTCCTTTCCTTCCTTTCCTTCCTTCCTTCCTTCTTTCAACTTTCACTCTTGTTGCCCAGGCTGGAGTACAGTGGCATGATCGCGGCTCACTGCAACTCTCACCTCCCGGGTTAAAGCAATTCTCCCACCTCAGCCTCCCAAGTAGCTGGGATTACAGGCGCCCACCACCATCCCCAGCTAATTTGTTGTATTTTTAATAGAGATGGGGTTTCGCCATGTTGGTCAGGATGGTCACGAACTCCTGATCTCAAGTGATCCACCCGTCTTGGCCTCCCAAAGTGCGGGGATTACAGGTGTGAGCCACCGCACCCGGTCTTGCTTGTAACCTTGTGTCTAGACTAACAAACGTAAGGAGAGAAGAAGGCTGACTTTAAGGTTGATCCAGGGTTATGGTTGAGGTGGGCATGTGCAACAAGAAGAACGAGGTGTGCCAAGTGTGTTGGCAAAAGAATGGTTAAAATAATAGTGATCGACTCAATAGGCAAGAAAGTACCTGGCCTACTTCTACTAAAATTGTCCTTTTCTCTATACCTTCTTAGGGTCTATGTCTGTATTTTCCATGCTATTCTCTAATCTAATTAAATTAATATACAAATTAATTTTTTCATAAGCATGATACTGTGCTAAATTTTGTGAGAATACAAGTCTAATTTGTGTTTCTAATACTTGTACTATATAATTAGGGGGTTATGAGAGTGCACACACACGCACACGCACATGCATACACACACACACACACACACACACACCATTTACCTAGTAACTTACTAAACACTTAAAAGCAAGACAAGGCAAAATATGAGGAAGAACTCAAGTGAATTTTGCAGATGGCAAGTGCAATGGGATTTGAGAAGCAGAAAGCAATCTGTGCTATGCAGCTAATGTGGGGTGATTAGAGAAAATTCCCCAGGGCTCTCTTTTCTCTCAGTTGATGTGTTAGTATTAGAAAGGACAGCAGGCTTACTCTGTTTCTGATGTGGGAGATGAGATTTTTTTACTGCTCTGTGACCTTGAGCGAGTCACTTAACCTCTTTGAGCTTCATCTTTTTCATTAAAACATTTTTGATAATAATTTAAGTCTCTACCTCTTTCTCAGGGTTGTAACAAATCAAAATCATAATGAGAAACAAGGGATGTTATAGTAGATTCCAAACTGGAAAGTATGAAAGGAAAGTAGGGAATGATGATTAATGGTGGCCTTTGGCAGACCCAGAACTACTCCAACTTCCCTGGGAGTTTTGGTTTTGTTTTTTGTTTTTCTCAAAAGTCTTAATTTCTGATGGTGAAAATTTTAGAAGATAGACCAGAAACAATGACAAATCTATGAAGGAGAAACCATTATGCAAGTCATAGCATGTGTGTAACCGCCCAGGGGGTTCATCTTTCCGGCTGCCTACACAGAGCCAGTTCAAGACAGGGGATTTGCAATAGAGAAAGAGTAATTCATGCAGAGCTGGCTGTGCGGGAGACAGGAGTTTTATTGTTACTCAAATCAGTCTTCCTGGGCATTCGGGAGCAGAGTTTTTAAGGATAACTTGGTGGGTGGGGAAGCCAGTGAGCCATCAGTGCTGATTGGTCAGAGATGAAATCATAGGAAGTTGAAGCTGTCTTCTTGTGCTGAGTCAGTTCCTGGGTAGGGGCCACATGACCAGATGAGCCAGTTTGGTAATCCGGGTGGTGCCAGCTGATCCATTAAGTGCAGAGTCTGCAAAATAGTCAAGCACTGATCTTAGGAGCAGTCTAGGGAGGATCAGAATCTTGTAGCCTCCAACTGCATGACTCCTAAACCGTGATTTCTAATCTTGTGGCTAATGTTGGTCCTACAAAGGCAATCTAGTTCCCAGGCAAGAAGGAGATCTGCTTTGGGAAAGGGCTGCTACCATCTTTGTTTAAATGGTAAACTATAAACTAAGTTTCTCCCAAACTTAGTTCAGTCTACACCCAGGAATGAACAAGGACAGCTTGGAGGTTAAAAGTGAGATGGAGTCAGTTAAGTTAAATCTCTTTCACTGTCTCAGTCATAATTTTGCAAAGGCAGTTTCATGTGTACTTCTAACCATTCCCTCTATCATCTTAATTGTTTTAAAGTGCTTTTGTAGATACATTTTAATCCTAAATATAAAACTGGGATCAAGAGAAAGATGTATAATAAAACTGGCCATTTCTATTTTGGACCAAGGTAAAATTTCATTCGATTGAAGTTGTTCATGTAGTTCTGCTTCTGTAACCTTTGTAAATTAATTTCTTCGTAGTATAACTTGAATAAACTGAGTATAAAGTCCTAATACCAGCAAGGATCCCCACCCACATACACATTTAATACAAAGTCATAATAAGGGTAATAGGGGAAATAGTGACTGTGAGATCCTTAAAGATCCTGCCCTGGATCTCTTTCTCCTTCTTTTTACTTAGGCCAAAATAATTTCTGTAAATCTTATTTCTGTTATCTGAACTATATGTTTTGTTATTTTCTCTTGCTTTCTTCCCAGTCCCTTGCCTGTCCTCTTGTCTACCCCTAATCTTCCTATAACATAGGGTAGTTATAAAGCTCTCTTCAACAGCCCTCTTTCAGGTCCCTTATATAAACCACACTTAACATCAGGAGGGATTTACACACAGTAGTCCTTTCATCTGAGAACCAGTATGGGCTGTGATTAGGGATTTTGAGGGAGGGTGGTGCATCATCATTATGGTAATGAGGTATAGAAGCAGAATTCGTGTTCTAGACACAGAAGAATACAGTGAGCTGCGAGCATGTCACTGCACTCCAGCCGGAGCAACAAGAGCAAAACTCCATCTCAATAGAAAAAAAAGAAAGAAAGAAAGTGAGGAGCATTAATAATCATAAAGCAGCATAGACCCATCTTTCTGCTTCTAGAAGTGCCCAAGAGGCTATAGTCAGTGGCATAACAAAGACATTCTTGAAGTAGATTGAATATCCATTTATTAATTTCTGTCTTTATACCAATTTCTTCAGTGGCTTTAGTGTGTAGAGATACATTTTAGCTTCACTTATCACTCTCCCATATCTCTCAGGAGACAAAGACAGGTGATTGAAACTATTACAATAAAAAGTGGCCAGTATTGAAAGGTGCAAACAACAGAACACACAGTGTCTAGTTTAACTTGAAAAGGAATTTATTAATATGTTGAGCAGCTTCTCAAATCTCCAAGAGAGCCTTATAATCAGGTTTAGAGGGCACGTAGCCTGTAATAATTAGGCTACTGGGCTTCAAGTGAAGACTGTACTGCTCCTGCTCCTGGATAGAGAAAAGGAAGCTTGCACTGTTGCACTGTCAACAATGGATATAGGACTTAACTAAATTTGGATGCCCTTTTTAAAAATTTTATTTTCACTTTTTCAGAAGATGACACCAAAGGCGAAAAGGAAGCTCCTGACCCTCCTAAAGCTGAAGCGAAAGCAAAGGCTTTGAGGCTCAGAGGTAGAGCTGAAAGGTGTCCACAGCCACAAAAAAAAAAAAAGGAAGATCCACACGTCACCCACCTTCTGGCGGCTCAAGACACTGCCACTTGGGAAGCTGACCAAATATCCCCGGAAAAGCTCCCCCAAAAGAAACAAGCTTGACCACTATGCTATCATCAAGTTTCCTCTGACCACTAAGTCCTCCATGAAGAAGATAGAAGACAACAGTGAAACCACCGTTACAAAATTATAACTGAGATAGTGAAAGAGATCTGACCTAACCAACTCCATCTGACTTCTAACCTCCAAGCTGTCCTTGTTCATTCCTGGGCATAGGCTGAACTAACTTTGGGAGGAACTTAGTTTATAGTTTAAAACAAAGATGAAGCCAGGCACGGTGGCTCACGCCTGCAATCCCAGCACTCTGGGAGGCCGAGGCAGGCAGATCACCTGAGGTCAAGTGTTCAAGACCAGCCTGACCAACACGGAGAAGCCCTGTCTCCACTAAAATACAAAATTAGCCGGGCGTGATGGCACATGCCTATAATCTCAGCTACTCAGGAGGCTGAGACAGGAGAATCTCTTGAACCTGGGAGGCAGAGGTTGTGGTAAGCCAAGATCGCGACATTGCACTCCAGCCTGGGCAACAAGAGCAAAACTCCATCTCAAAAAAAAAAAAAAAGAAAAGAAAAAAGAAAAACCAAAGTGATAACACGCCTCTCCCAAGGCAAACCCCTTCTTGCCTGGGGACTAGACTGCCTTCATGGGACTAATAAATTAGCCAAAAGATTAGAAATTATAGTTTAGGAGTCATGCAGCTGGAAGCTACGAGATTCTGATCCTTCCTAAATTGTTCCTGGGTATAATATCACTGTTGTAAAGCCTAAGATCAGTGCTTGAGATAGCTGCACTTGATGAATCAGCTAGTACTATCCAGATAAATGGGCTCATCTGATCTTGTGACCCCCACCCAGGAACTGACTCAGCCCAAGAGGACAGCTTCAACTTCCCATGGTTTCATCTCCGACCTGACCAATCAGCACTCCTGACTCACTGGCTGCCCTCCACCCACCAAGTAATCCTTAAAAACTCTGATCCCCAAATGCTCAGGGAGACTGAGTTGAGCAATAATAAACTCTGGTCTCCTGCACGGCCAGCTCTGCATGAATTACTCTTTCTCTTTTGCAATTCCCCCATATCGATAAATTGGCTTTGTCTAGACAGCAGGCAAGATGAACCCATTGGGCGGTTATCGCAACACACTTGTGTTCATTGAAGATGTTAAAGACAATAAGCACCAGATCAAACAGGCTGTGAAGAAGCTCTATGACATTGAGGTGGTCAAGGTCACACCCCGATTAGGCCTGATGGAGAGAAGAAGGCATATGTTTGACTGGTTCCTGATTACCATGCTTTGGGTGTTGCCAACAAAATTGGGATTATCTAAAGTGAGTCTAGAGGATAAATCCTAAATATATATGTATATCTTAATCCTAAATATATATATATCTCTTCATCAGAAAAAAAAATTTTTATTTCCGTTTCTTTACTTTTAAAAGATGTTTAATTTTGAAATAATTGTCGATTCTTAGAAAGTTGCAAAAAAAATGGTTTATAGCAGTCCCTTGTACCCTGCACCCACATTCCCTCAAAGGTTACATCTTACATATAGTACAAATTAAAAATACTTTTTTTTTTTTTTTTGAGACAGTGTCTCACTGTTGCCCAGGCTGGAATGCAGTGGCACGATCACTGCTCACCACAGCCTCGAACTCTCCAGGCTCAGGTGATCCTCCCACCACCTCAGTCTGTCCAGTAGCTGGGACTATAGGTGCCTGCCACCACACCTGACTAATTTTTGTATTTTTAGTAGCAATGGGGTCTCTTTATGTTGCCCAGACTGTTCTTGTACTCCTGGGCTCAAGGGATCCACCCATCTCAGTCTCCCAAAGTGTTGGGATTACAGGCATGAGTCACTGGGCCCAGCCTAAACACAGAAATTTATATTGGTACAATCCATTGATTTCATTCAGATTTTCCTTTATAGGCACTCATTGTGTGTGTGTGTGTGTGTGTGTGTGTGTGTGTGTGTGTGTACAGTTCTATGCAATTGTGTAGAATCATATAACCACCACCATAATCAAGAGAACGCACAAGCAATAGTCCTTGGCCAGCTGCAGTGGCTCATGCCTGTAATCCCAGCACTTTGGGAGGCCAAGGCAGGTGAATCACTTGAGCAGGAGTTCACGACCAGCCGGCCAACATGGTGAAACCCTGTCTCTACTAAAAATACAAAAAATTAGCTAGGTATGGTGGCTCATGCCTGCAATTCCAGCTACTTGGGAGGCTGAGGCCAGAGGACTGCTTGAACCCAGGAAGCAGAGGTTGCAGTGAGCCAAGATCCTGCCACTGCACTCCAGCCTGGGTGACAGAGTGAGACTCCATCTCAAAAAAAAAACAAAAACAAAAACAAAAAAACTGCATAAGATCCTTACCACAAATATCTCCTTCATGCTACCCATATATAGTCATATCTACTTCTTGCTTTCCAAGCCCCTGGCAACCATGAATCTATCTCCATCTCTATACTTTCTATTGTCATTTCAAGAATATATAAATGGGCTGAGTGTTGTGGTGCACGCCTTTAATCCCAGCACTTTGGAAGGCCAAGGTGGCCGGATCACCTGTGATCAGGAGTTCAAAACCAGCCTTGACCAACATGGTGAAACCCCGTCTCTGCAAAAATTAGCTGGGTGTCGCAGCATCTGCCTATAATCCCAGCTACTAGGGAGACTGAAGAAGGAGAATCTCTTGAACCCAGGAGGCGGAGGTTGCAGTGAGACAAGACAGCACCATTGCACTCCAGCCTGGGCAACAAGAGCAAAACTCCATCTAAAAAAATTATTTTATATATATATATATATATGGAATCACATGATCCATACCAGTGGGGAAGTGGAGGGAGTGAGACAGAAAACGGAAGGTTCTAAGTAAGACTTTTGCAGACGGCTGAGTCTGAGTCGGGCAAGCATTACCTTCTCAGCACTTGCAGAAAGCCACAGGGGCAGGCAAACAAGACTTCAGGAGGCAAAGTCTTCAGGCAAAGAAATGCAGTTGTTGGCTGCTAAATTCAGGGTAGCATGCCCTGAAGTGGTAGGGTGAGGGACTGTGGAGCTCAGGACCAACAGCTTCTCTTACACAGGCTTAAAAACAATAAACAGGCTGGGCGCAGTGGCTCACACCTATAATCCCAGTACTTTGGGAGGCCAAGGTGGGTGGATCATGTGAGGTCAGGAGTTTGGGACCACCTTGGCAAACATGGTGAAAACCCATGTCTACTAAAAATACAAAAAATTAGCCGGGTATGGTGGTGTGTGCCTGTAATCCCAGCTACTTGGGAGGCTGAGACAGGAGAATTGCTTGAACCCAGGAGGCAGAGGTTGCAGTGAGCTGTGATGGCACTATTCCACTCCAACCTGGGCAACAGAGCAAGACTCCGTCTAAAAAAATAAAATAAAATAAAAACAATAAACAAGTAACAAGCCAGTGTTCAAATTTTCCTTAGTATGTCATACTATTTGGTTTTACAGCTTCTCTGTCCAAATCATGATTCAAATAAGGTCCATCTATTGTAACTGATTTACCATCACATACTGTAAAACAACACTTTGGTCAAAGACAGCACATAATACAACAGCGGTCCCAAAATATTATAATCCAATTTTTACTGTACTTTTTCTATGTTTAGATATGTTTCCTCACACAAATACTTACCATTGGGTTACAATTGCTGGCATTATCCAGTATAGTAACATACTGTACAAGTTTGTAGTCAAGGAACAATAGGCTATCCCACATGGCCTAGGTGTGTAGTAGGCTATACCATCTAGGTTTGTGTAAGGATACTCTATTATGTGGGCACAATGACAAAGTTGCCTAACAACACATTTCTCAGAATGTGTCTCCATTGTTAAGTGACGCATGTCTGTACATGTTTTTTAAGTCTCTTAAGTCTCTTTTTCTTTCCATTTTTTATGTAGAAATTTTGAAGCATAGAACAAACTTAGAAGAATATTATTGTGAACACCTATATGTCCACCGAGATTAAACCATTAACATTTTAAATATATTTGCCTTATCACATATCTACCCATTTGTTCAAGCCTTTATGCATTTTAGATTTCTTGATGCATTTCAGAGTAAATTGCAGATATTGATCATTTATCCCTAAATACTTTTACCCTGAAACACTTCAGTATAAAAATCATTACTAAGGTTTATATATATATATTTTTATTTTTTTATGTTTTTTTTTTTTTTTTTTTTTTTTTTTTTGAGATGGAGTCTCATTCTCTCACCCAGGCTGGAGTGCAGTGGCGTGATCTTGGCTCACTGCAACCTCCACCTCCTGGGTTCAAGTGATTCTCCTGCCTCAGCCTCCCGAGCAGCTGGGACTACAGGCATGTGCCACCACCCTGGCTAATTTTTTGTCCTTTTTTTGGTCTTTTCTTTTTTTTTTTTAAATTTTTTGTATTTTTAGTAGAGACAGGGTTTTACCGTGTTAGCCAGGATGGTCTCCATCTTCTGATCTTGTAATCCGCCTGCCTCGGCCTTCCAAAGTGTTGGGATTACAGGCATGAGCCACTGCGCCTGGTCCATTTTTTTCTTTTAAGGTAAAATTTGCAACAATGAAATGCACAAATTTTAAGTGTATATTTGTGGAGTTATGATAAATGCATGTACCCTATGTAACCTACCCCTCCATCACGATATGGAATATTTCTACAACCTCAGAAAATTTCCTCATTCTCCTTTTCAGTCAATCCCTATCCTCAACTTCTCAAAAGCAACTTTTTTTAACCTAATGTTGTTCACAATGTTCTCTTACTTTATTTTATTTTATTTTTTTGTTCTAATGTCTGTGGTATCTGTGGTGATAACTACTTTTTCATTCCTGATATTGGTAATTGGTACTCTTCCTGGGAACAAATTTCCTGTGGGTTCCTTCATGTTTCTGCACATTCTGTGAGTACAGGCACTGACAGCCATTGTTCTGGGTTATCTTTTAAAGATGTTTGTATTGCAAATAGCTTGGTAAATGGCCACAGTGGAGCCCTCTAGTGCAGGGGACAGGTATTTTTTTTTTGTTTTTTTGTTTGTTTGTTTTTTTACTTTCTGGTACAATAAAGATAATTTCTGCCTCAGGGGTAAAAGTCAGGCAGGTTTGCGTGCAGTCTACTGTAAAGGAATAAGTTCCTAAGCCTGGGTTTCCTTAACTGAGGTGCCAACCCACTACATTTATAACACCTACCTGGGCCACTCTGTGTCTTTCTCATAGGACTTGAGGGTCTAAAAGAACTAATGCAAATGTGAAGCTCATGCTGCTTGCTGGCTGTGAGTGGTAAAGTGCTAGTCTCTAATTTAGGAATCTCATTTAGCAGGCCAGATTCCATGAAACTCTGGCAGATTAACTCGTTAGCTTTAACAGGAGGGTACAATCTCAGACTCCTCTTGAAATTCTTGATGGTTGTCAATCTTTCTTTCTTTTTCTTTTTTTGAGATGAAGTTTCACCCTTGTTGCCTAGTGCAATAGTGTGGTCTCGGCTCACTGCAACCTTCGCCTCCCAGGTATGAGCAATTCTCCTGCCTTAGCCTCCCGAGTAGCTGGGATTACAGGCACTTCCCACCACGCCCGGCTAATTTGTTTGTATTTTTAGTAGAGACAGGGTTTCACCATGTTGGCCAGGCTAGTCTCAAACTCCTGACCTCAGGTGATCTGCCCACCTCGGCCTCTTTGTAATCCCCTGCTGGGATTACAGGCATAAGCCACCACGCCTGGCCTCTTTTTTTTTTTTTTTTTTTTTTTTAAGTAACTAATTCTAGCAAGGAGTTTATCAATTTTGCTGATCCTTTCAAGGGGCAATTTTCAGCTTTGCTAATTTTTTCTATTACTTTGCTACATTTTAGTTAATTGATTTCTGTTGTTATCTTTATTTCCTCCCACTTACTTTGGGATTTACTTTGCTCTTTTTTCCCTAGTTTATTTATGTGGAACTTTTGGTCATTGATTTTTAGACATCTCTTCTTCACTAACATAAGCATTTAAAGCTATGTATTTCTGAATAGGCATTGCTTTGGATGCATCATACAAATTTTGATATGTTGTATTTTTATTCATTCAGTGTGAAATACTATCTAACTTCCTATGTGATTTCTTCTTTAACCAATGGATTATTTTAAATATCTTGTTTATTTATACATATTTGAAGTTTTCCCAATCTTACTTTTATTGATTTCTAATGTAGTTCCATTGTGATCAGAGAACATGCTCTGTATGATTCCAATTTTAAAAAATTTATTAAGACATTTTAAGATCCACTGTATGGTCTATCTTGCTGAACATACCACATGCACTTGAAAATAAAATATATTCTGGAGTTGTTGGATGTAGTGCTCTATAAACATCAATGAGGTTGTATTAGTCAGAGATCACCAGAGAAAAAGAACCAGTAGGATGTGTAGATAAGAGAGAGGGAGGGAGAGAGAGAGAAAAAGAAAGAGAAAGGGAGAGAGGTTTATTATAAATAATTGGCTCATGTCATTGTGGAGGATGATAAGTCTGAGATCTGCAGTCAGCAGGCTGGAGATCTAGGAGAGCAAATGGCATAGTTCCAGTCCTGGTCCAAAGGCCCAAGAAGTAGAGAGCTGATGTTGTAGTATCAGAATGAAAGCCAGCAGGCTCAAGACCCAGGAAGAGCCCATGGTTAATTCTGAGCCTAAAAGCAAGAAAAAAACCTGATGTCCCAGCTCTAAAGCAGTCAAGTAGGAGGAGTTCCCTTTTGTTCTATTCAGGCCTTTCACTGATTGGATGGGGCTTATTCACCTTAAAGAAGGCAGTCTGTTTTACTCGGCCTACCAATGCAAATGTTACTTGAACCCAGAAATACCTTCACAGACACACACAGAATAATGTTTGACCAAATGTCTGGACACCTTGTGGCCTAGTCAAGTTGACACATAACATTAACCATCATAGAAGTCAAAGTGGTTTATAGTATTGTTCAAATCACCTATGAATTTCTTGATTTTTTTTTTGTTTAACTATTCTATCTATTGCTGAGAGCAGAATGTTAAAATCTCCTGCTGTGATCATGAAATTGTCTATTTCTCCTTTTAGTTCAGTTGATTTTCACTTCATGTATTTGGAAGTTCTGTTATCAGGAATGTAAATCTTTATGATTAGGCATATACAAAGTATTTTTTTTCTTTTACTACATCTATAACAAAA